>NC_143194.1:9550000-9850000 GCF_051530095.1 Phoenix dactylifera | reverse complement strand
CGTTCGATGAGTTACGCCAAACTAATGGACTCACCAACTGCTAGACTCCACCCAATCCATCTAGCACTCAGCCTGGAGTAGGGCATGAGATGATCCAGTCCAATCTTCCTCTCTTCCCGTGACATGAATGAGACTTGTTTACTAATCTGCATCATAATCTCACTCCAAAAGGAGGAGAGGAATAAACATTGTGGCTCAACTCATAGTCAAACCCTAGTCAGTGCTTTCTGTCCAAACAAGTGTAAGGTTTTCTGTCAAGCTGTTTTCTTTATGTGAGAAAAAAAATACAGGGAGCATATACTTGCATCTGAGAGTGATGAGAAAGACAGCAACCTTTTACCTACATCATCCACAAAATAAGCTGAATAAGGGGTGCCAAATTACACCCTCGCAAAGAATGAAGACAACAAAAAGCTGAAGTTAATCAATCAATGTTCATCACTCCCACCCCACCTTTCATCATACTTAATCCCTCACAAGACATCACAGTCCCAATACATTCTATACCCATCCTATACAATTTTACACGCATGCACTGGTTACCACCTATTTACAGCAAAACAGGTAAATCCAGCAAATAGCGCACAGCATAAAATTAAACCAACTCCCTCACCTTGATATATTAAAAATCGAGTGCCTCCCTTCAATCTGTTAGCAGTCATGGACATGCCATATTGGTGTTATTGTTTCTGTTGCATGAGCTTATTAGAACTCTTCTGCGGCCCTTCAGCAAAGCCCCTTGTTTTATGTGTCACGTCTAGCCCAGCTCTTGACGATGCTCTTCACTCAAACAGGCATCAGAGTCGAGAAAACCGAGTCCTAATCAAAGGATCCAGATTGCTGAGGTATCTAGCAGCTGAACTTGTTCGAGTATCATCAACCTTGACCACGGGATGCTCTCAAGCTGTCTTCTGGTATGGTCCAAGACAGCAGGTGCCCACCAACATCCCCACTCAGCAACTGCTTAAGGTCAGATGCAAGGTGAAGCGCTGTAACTGGATGCTTGTGGGACTTGAGTACCTTGTGTAGAACCAACCTATACTCTGGTGCCCTGGTTAAGCCCAACCCACCCACGCCATTGGTTGGAGATGAGCTCCTTCCACTTGCCTCAGAAGAAGAACAATGCACCATCTTCCAGATCTTCACCGCCCCACTCTGATGACCTGTTACATACCAATTCGTATCCAGCCAATCAGAGTGCATTGGGCTTGTCACTGACAAAATAAGATCAGAAGGGAGTTGTGAGGTGTTCACAACTGCTAGACAGTCTCCATTGACGCTCCACACTGCAAGGAGAATTCCAGCAGCAGTCAGAATCTCCCCTGTGAGATCGTTTACATGGACAGCCGACACTCGTGCCGAGAACTCAGGGAGCTGCTTCACAAAGACCAAGTTAGTCAGATCCCAAAAGATGACAGTGCAGTCTTCAGAGCCGGTCACAATCAGCGAGTAAGGCTGGCTAACATAGAGGCATGTTATCTTGGCGGTGTGGGCACAAAGGGCGCGCTCCAATCTCAGGCGGAGTTGACCACGGATCCCATCTTTAACAAATCTCCAGACTGCAACTACTCCATCATCAGCCCCAGTGATCAGAATCTGACCATCATGACTTACTCCAGCGCACTGGATCTGGTTCCCTCCATGAAGGTTCTCATGAGTGGAAAGGAGTCGATCCTGGTCATAGCTCATTATTCTCAAGCTTCGATCAGGAAACCCCCATGAGATGTACTTGCTGTATGTTACCGGCTTAAGAAAGCTATTTGTCCCAGCAATAAGGACCTTTTCATGGAAAGTGACAATCTGAGAGATAGATGAAGAGAGCTTTCGAATCTGCTGGGAGACCAAATGGGCACAGTATCGGAGGGGATGAGGGAGGGATTTTCTGTCAGTTCTCCTCTTCGCATGGGGCTTGAGAAATAGCTGCTTCGGGGTCTGACCAAAATGATTGATTTGGGCTAGAATAGATGCCTTCATGGTAGGGTCTGTAACTGAATCTATGTCAACACTTCCTTCATAAGTGTAGTGATAGAAAACATTAACAGCTTCTTCAGCTGCCTGCATAAATAGTAAAACAACACTAGTTATGAACCACTATGAAATCAACATGTAAATGTAATATGTAGCAGATATCAGGCTTGAAATCAAAAGTTTGCCAAAGAAAATGTATATGAATTAGAGACCGAAAGTTTTAATTATTGTACTGGGTGGACCTATTTCTATGACACTCTTCTACACTTCTCCAGAATTATTACCAATATTTCCGAAGAACACAATGCAACTGACAGTTAAGTTCAGTTCTAACAGCCTTATTTGTTTCAACAGTTAAAAGAAAAGCCATCTCTTTTTCACTAATAGTTATTTGACAGGGCCAGGCCTAGCTTTAACTATCATTAAGAATCCATTGTCTAATTCCTAAAGCCATTTTTCCTGCCACCACAGTTTCAGAAATCCAAAGAAGACCACCTAAGCCAGCTATGGAGTTGATTCCCATAATGAAAAAGCTAGATGGAAGGTTGATATAGCTATTATTTGCCTCATTACCATAACGTCATTTGCACTCTGTTCAGGCAAACATATGCAATTGCATGAATATATAGAAGCTATAAGCAGTGTTTAGAAAGGCATTGGTGTAATGCAGACTTTCAATGAGATGAGGCATACACCTAGTGGTGTAAGGAGTGAGCTTCATAGATGTTTCATTTTCACACAAGATATAAGAAAACATTCATATACATAAAGGAATATAAAAATTGCATTTGGACTTGCAGAACATATTGAGCCCAACTAAGTCTGTGCACCTCAATTGTGCAATATTTTGAAGCAGATCTATCAGAAGTTAGTTATTTTGTTTGATATAACCAACATTTTGTAAAGCTCAATGTAAAATAACATGTCCTACCATATTGATGTACAACATATGAGTCCATAGAAACAAAAATTTTAGGTGAGGTGTGCGTCAGGGGTGCAGCTTATCTCTTCCCATAAAATGATGTTAATGGATGTACGTATTTAAATGTCCTGTGTCAGTTTTTTTTTTAATGTGTAAAATGGTTGTGAAAGTTAGAATCACAAATTACTCAAAATTATGCAACACACATGTATCATTGCACTTAGCTTGGATATCTAAAATAATCTATAACTCTTTTTTAATAGGGGAACTTGCTCAGCGGTCCATTTATTGACCGAACTTTAACATTAAATCCCTGTTGACCGGTTGTTTAACAACCGGTCCATATATATTTCAACATTGCTTTATGGGACCAAAATGCCCCCGCCTCTCCCATTCCCACCGAAGAAGGAGAAGAAAAAGGCAGCCGCCAGCCACGGCCCACCCCCTCCCGCGCCTGCCGCCGGCCACAGCCCGCCCCCTCCCGCACCCGCTGCCCCCTTCCGCGCCGCCGGAAATACCTCCGCCCCCACGGTGGGGAGGTGCCAAAGAAGAGGAGCCGCTGCCCCCCCGGTGGCCCCATCCTGTGGCCGCCACCGTCCGACCCCCTTCCGTAGCTGCCGGCCTCGCGAGAGGAGAAGGAAGAAGAAAGAAGGAGAAGGGAAGAAGAGAAGAAAAAAAAAAAAGAAAAAGAAAAGAAAATAAAAGAAAATGAAAGAAAAAAAAGAAAAGAAAATAAAATAAAAATAAAAATAAAGTTAACTGTGTTCCTAGACAAGTTAATTGTGTTCACAGACAACTTAACTGTGTTCACAGACCTGGAGTCGACCTCTGCTCATCTGGAGTCGACCCCTTAACAGCACGAGTCGACCCCTGCTCACCTGGAGTCGACTCTCAGGCTTTCCTAGACAAGTTAATTGTGTTCACAAACAAGTTAACTGTGTTCCTAGATAACTTAACTATGTACCTAGACAACTGTGTTCCTAGACAAGTTAACTGTGTTCCCAGACAACTGAACTGTGTTCCTAGACAACTGTGTTCCTAGACAAATTAACTGTGTTCACAGACAACTTAACTGTGTTCCTAGACAACTGTGTTCCTAGACAAATTAACTGTGTTTCTAGACAAGTTAACTGTGTTCACAAACAAGTTAACTGTGTTCCTAGATAACTTAACTATGTACCTAGATAACTGTGTTCCTAGACAAGTTAACTGTGTTCCCAAACAACTGTGTTCCTAGACAAGTTAACTGTGTTCATAGACAACTTAACTGTGTTCCTAGACAACTGTGTTCCTACACAAATTAACTGTGTTCCTAGACAAGTTAACTGTGTTCCTAGACAAGTTAACTGTGTTCCTAGACAAGTTAACTGTGTTCCCAAACAACTTAACTGTGTTCCAAGACAACTGTGTTCCTAGACAAGTTAACTGTGTTCACAGACAACTTAACTGTGTTCCTAGACAAATTAACTGTGTTCCTAGACAAGTTAACTGTGTTCACAAACAAGTTAATTGTGTTCCTAGATAACTTAACTATGTACCTAGACAACTGTGTTCCTAGACAAGTTAACTGTGTTCCCAAACAACTGAACTGTGTTCCTAGACAACTGTGTTCCTAGACAAGTTAACTGTGTTCACAGACAACTTAACTGTGTTCCTAGACAACTGTGTTCCTAGACAAGTTAACTGTGTTCCTAGACAAGTTAACTGTGTTCCCAAACAACTTAACTGTGTTCCAAGACAACTGTGTTCTTAGACAAATTAACTGTGTTCCTAGACAAGTTAACTGTGTTCCTAGACAAGTTAACTGTGTTCCTAGACAAGTTAACTGTGTTCCCAAACAACTTAACTGTGTTCCAAGACAACTGTGTTCCTAGACAAGTTAACTGTGTTCACAGACAACTTAACTGTGTTCCTAGACAACTGTGTTCCTAGACAAGTTAACTGTGTTCCTAGACAAGTTAACTGTGTTCCTAGACAAATTAACTGTGTTCCTAGACAACTTAACTGTGTTCCCAGACAAGTTAACTGTGTTCCCAAACAACTTAACTGTGTTCCTAAACAACTGTGTTCCTAGACAAGTTAACTGTGTTCACAGACAACTTAACTGTGTTCCTAGACAACTTAACTGTATTCTTAGATAACTGTGTTCCTAAACAACTTAACTGTGTTCACAGACAACTTAACTGTGTTCTTAGACAACTGTGTTCCTAGACAAGTTAACTGTATTCCTAGACAAGTTAACTGTGTTCCCAAACAATTTAACTGTGTTCCTAAATAACTGTGTTCCTAGACAAGTTAACTGTGTTCCTAGACAAATTAACTGTGTTCCTAGACAACTTAACTGTGTTCCCAGACAAGTTAACTGTGTTCCCAAACAACTTAACTGTGTTCCTAAACAACTGTGTTCCTAGACAAGTTAACTGTGTTCACAGACAACTTAACTGTGTTCCTAGACAAATTAACTGTATTCTTAGATAACTGTGTTCCCAAACAACTTAACTGTGTTCACAGACAACTTAACTGTGTTCACAGACAACTTAACTGTGTTCCTAGACAAGTTAACTGTGTTCCTAGACAAGTTAACTGTGTTCCCAAACAATTTAACTGTGTTCCTAAACAACTGTGTTCCTAGACAAGTTAACTGTGTTCCTAGACAAATTAACTGTGTTCCTAGACAACTTAACTGTGTTCCCAGACAAGTTAACTGTGTTCCCAAACAACTTAACTGTGTTCCTAAACAACTGTGTTCCTAGACAAGTTAACTGTGTTCCCAAACAACTTAACTGTGTTCCCAAACAACTTAACTGTGTTCCTAAACAACTGTGTTCCTAGACAAGTTAACTGTGTTCCTAGACAAGTTAACTGTGTTCACAGACAACTTAACTGTGTTCCTAGACAACTGTGTTCCTAGACAAGTTAACTGTGTTCCTAGACAAGTTAACTGTGTTCCCAAACAACTTAACTGTGTTCCTAGACAACTGTGTTCCTAGACAAGTTAACTGTGTTTACAGACAACTTAACTGTGTTCTTAGACAACTGTATTCCTAGACAAATTAATTGTGTTCCTAGACAAGTTAACTGTGTTCCTAGATAAATTAACTGTGTTCCTAGACAACTTAACTGTGTTCCCAAACAAGTTAACTGTGTTCCCAAACAACTTAACTGTGTTCCTAAACAACTGTGTTCCTAGACAAGTTAACTGTGTTCACAGACAATTTAACTGTGTTCCTAGACAAGTTAACTGTATTCTTAGATAACTGTGTTCCTAAACAACTTAACTGTGTTCAAAGACAACTTAACTGTGTTCCTAGACAACTGTGTTCCTAGACAAGTTAACTGTGTTCCTAGACAAGTTAACTGTGTTCCTAAACAACTGTGTTCCTAGACAAGTTAACTGTGTTCCTAGACAAATTAACTGTGTTCCTAGACAACTTAACTGTGTTCCCAGACAAGTTAACTGTGTTCCCAAACAACTTAACTGTGTTCCTAAACAACTGTGTTCCTAGACAAGTTAACTGTGTTCACAGACAACTTAACTGTGTTCCTAGACAAGTTAACTGTGTTCACATACAACTTAACTGTGTTCACAGACCTGGGGTCGACCCCTGCTCACGTGGAGTCGACCCCTTAATAGCACGAGTCGACCCCTGCTCACCTGGAGTCGACTCTCTCAGGCTTTCCAGAGAGCTGTTTTTCTACCTGATTTCAGGGGTCGACCCCAGCTCTTCAGGGGTCGACCCCAGCTTGACCCCAGCTCAGCATAAGTCTACAATAATTTTCTAATAACACTTAACTGTGTGCACAGTCGAAATAACTGTGTTCTGGGGTAGAATAAGTATGTTCCGGGATGATTTAAATATGTTCCAAGCTTATTTAACTGTGTGTCATGTTAGATTAAGTGTATTCCAAACTTATTTAATTGTTCCAAGCTTATTTAACTTTATTTTTATTTTTTCCTTTTTTTCTTCTTTTTTTTTCTTTTTTTTTCTTCTCTTCTTCCCTTCTTCTTCTTTCTTCTTTTTTCTCCTTCCGCGAGCTGGCGGCACACAGTTAAGTTGTCTGCGAACACAGTTAACAGGACTATGCACACAGTTAAGTGTTCTTAGAAAATTGTTGTAGAAGTGAGCGAGTCGACCCAAGATTCTCACGAGTCGACCCCAGCAGAGCAGGAGTCGACCCCAGTTCAAACTTTTTCTTTTCTTTTTCTTTTTTTCCTTCTCTTCTTCCCTTCTTCTTCTTTCTTCTCTTTCTGCGAGGCCGGCGGTGCCGGAAAGGGGCTGGGCCACGGCGGACGCTGGAGGAGGGCGGGCCGTGGCCGGCGACAGCCGCAGGATGCGGGACGGCGCCCTTCTTCCTCTTCTTCGGCACCTTCCCACCATGGGGGCGGGGGCGGAGGCATTCCCGGCGGCGCGGCCGCGGGAGGGGGCTCGGGAGGAGGCGAGCCGGGCCGGCGGCGGCCGCGGGAGGGGGCAGGCCGCGGTCGGCAGCAGCCGCGGCTCGGAGATTACAGTTCGGAAAGTCTCTGAAATTTTTCTTCTTCGGAAGGATGGGAGATCATGAGGGAAGGGGCATTTTCGGTATCTTATTTCAAAATAAAAGGGGCTCAGGGACCGGGAATTACAGTTTGGAAAGTTTCTGGACCGGTTGTTTTAGATTTAACTAACAAGGACTTTTTGTTACAGTGGAGTCTTTAGAGGGATGGGAAAGTAAATTCCCCTTTTTAATAAAACTTCAACTATGCTCATATGTTTAAAATGTGTTTTATATCAGTGCACATGTTAATATATCAGTGGTGAAATTAAAACCATAAATTATTTCAACGTCTGCAGGTTTCAAGTCTTCGCATGACACAGCATGATAAGCATGGGCACACTGCCAGCCCAGTCCCTATCATGCAACGCGTTAGTCCTTTCATAATAAGGATACCTAGATGGAGGTCATGACAAGACTTAAAAATGCTTAAGGTGATGGGATAGGAATGGATGGGAAAGGATTCAAATATCTAATTCTTAATAATTTAAACAATATTTGGTAGTCTTATGGTTATTATGTAATTGCCAAAACCCTAAAGGTCACAGTCATAACGTGTGAAAGAAAAGGAGGGGAAAACATAGCCATCTTTTGAAGTATAGCTGTTGTTATGACAGACTAAATACAAAAGAAACAGCATTTTTGCGTTTAGTCCACTTTAGTTATAGGTGGTGGGGTGGATCACTAAAAAAAGGTTTTGTTAGCTTCAAGTTACATGCCCAGGTAATGGCTTTCGCTACAAGATGGAAAAGGAAGTGGCCAACTTGTATGCCATATTAAATGATTCAGAATTTTAGGATATTGTAATTGTAGATCATGGATTACAAATAAGGAGTTACTACTCACCTTTCCCCTTTGTTTATATCCAAAAATGAGGTCTATCCAGTGATGCAGATTCTCAGAAACATAATCACATTCCAAGGCCTCCCGGTGTTTCCTTATAAACTCTCTGGCACTGCCTTTGGCCCAAGGGGGCAAAACAACATCACCAACCTGAAAGACAGTACCTTGTGACTTTATGTAAAGTAGTCAAGCACTTACACTAACAACTGCAAAAAATTTACATAGTACATTTAAACTAATCCGTTGAAAAGTTCAAACGACGGAATCCTGGTGGCTTTTATAAAATATACCTTTTCTCCTGACTGTTTTTCTCCCAAGTCGAGGTTAAATCGATTCTCCAAAAACTCAGGCATGTAAAAAAATTCTGGAATTAGTTCCTTCACATCTGATGTGTTACTCTTTCCAGCTGCACTGGACCACGTATCTTTCACACTATTGAATAAGCGATCAGCATGATCAAACTGACCACCTTGCAATTTTTGGTTTTCAGCACTCAGTGGCGGCAGCCTTACAAGATAGAAAAGAACAATCCCAGCACTAGAATAATGAGAACCATAGTGAAACTTTGGAACATCAGGGTCATCCCAGCTTTCATATCTGAGAATAGATAAGAAACAGTCAGACTAGTTGGTGATGAAAGTAACTTAAACTTAAATGGCTATCATAAACTAACCTCTTCTTGAATTCATCCTCTCCCTCTGCTGTTTGGCATCCCATTGGTTTGTCAAGTTTACGGAAAGTTCGAGGGTTCGTCAAATCCAGAGTTTCACTCTCATAATCTGCAAGAACCCATGGAAAAACTGGATATTGTGTGAGATCACTATACCCCCTTCCTGCAAGAGTGTTAAGATGCATTAGGTACTGGAAGTTGCTTATCTCTCCATTTTGCCACCTCTTTGAAAATGACTTGGCCAATATTTTAAAAAGACGGCTTCCCTCATTGCTTTCTTGTTTTGATGAGCCTGAAATTGTTGTATCTAACCTGTTGAATATATGCTTGTTAGTATTCTATACAATTAGTTGATTCAGAGTTTCAAGTCATGAGCATATATTGAAGACAATTGACAGAATTGCTAGCCAAAATATAGCTTCAAGAATTTGACAAGTGCCATTTGTTTAAATTCTTCATTGATACACAAGTCACATGAAAGTGAACAGTGAGAAAGCATCGGCCAAATATATATAGGGGTACAGGAAATTTAGGTCACAAATAACTGATAATTCAGACCATATGTTGCAAACTACACCAAGAAAAAAGTCAAGAAAGGCTACACCATCCAACATAAAAACTATTTCAAATATCCATGCCTTTGTACAGGTTCTCTTAGGTCTTCTCTTCCTCTTTTCTGTCACTTCCACATAGATCTGAGACCCTTTAAATCAAAAATCCTCCTCTTTCACATGATCATAATATCCCAAGAAGTTCTCCATAGCATGTAGCTCTAATTAAGGGACTGGCCTTAATCGTAAGCACCTTGGTTACTAACTAAATTTTTAACTGAAATAAAAAGGACATGTATTTCTTATATATCTCCTTATAGTTTGCAGCTTTAGACTACATGTGGATCTTAGGAGATAGTTTACTAGGAAAGAACAACAAACAAGGTACTATATGTGGAAGGAATAAGATTGACAGCATGTTCTCGTCACAAGAAAAGTATCATTAGAATTCATGAGCTGCAAATGAAGTACCATTTGATGTGGCAAAAAGTCATGAGCAAAATGGCAGGCTGCCCATAAATCATAGCGAAATAAGAGAAAATAGCCTTCTTTAGAGGTAGCCAATGGCTAAAGCCTTGCATGTAAAGTAAGCGCCTGAATTCTTTAGGATTGCATGCACAGGAATTTTGTATGATAAAATTAATAGATATGAGGCAGCAGTAGTTCCTTGATTTGATTTTTGGATGGATTTATTCAGGTTTTTTAGGTATCAAGTTTTGCTTTCTCAATGAGTCAGCACCTAAGCAGCAAAGCCTGAAGTTAGAGCCAACTATATTGATCCCATTTTACCTACCAAATAGCAAGTTTTAGGCATGAGAATTTTGTATTGTATTATAGTCATACAAAATTCAAACTAATTAGTTGCGAAGTTGGGTGCTGAAAGAGACGATGATTTATAGAATTGATCATTGTTAACTCTATTTTCTACTTCTCTTGTCAAGATCCCTCCATCAGCAAAGCTCGGGTTTGAACTTTAGTTTGGAATTACTCAAATAAAATGAGATAAAGAGCATCCTAGTGTGTACGGCTTCTGCTACCAGGAGGTCTAAGGAGGGTCAGATGTACGCAGCCTTATCCCTGCATGCAGAGAGGCTTATTTCTATGTTTAAGACCCGTAATGTCAAGGTCGCAATGAAGCAACCTTCCCGTTGCTCCAAGGCCCTCCCTCTATTGGCAAATAATAAGAGATAAAAAAAAAAGAATAAAAAGACTTCAATTGTAAATGTCAACTTTGGTTTATAGTCTTTGAGATGATTATAATTCTTCTACTTGCTGTTTGAACACATTAATATCAATTATGCGGCATTTATGGGACCACTTGGGGAATTATTTCTCCCTTTCTCAAAACATTATGGTTATTTTAGCTATAAAAACACCAATAAGGCAAGAAAATATATGATGCATTGCATACACAGACAGATAGTCCATAATACCAAAGATATTGATTTACAAATTCAAGATTAATGCAACATATTGAGCTTTGTCTACAAAAAAAAAAAAAAAAACTTGTAATGATCATATGAGATTGTGCGCCAAATTATTTCTAAGAATTATGATAGTAGATTATGACAAAACTATTATAGATCTTGAAGATCAACCGCATAGTGCTTCAGATGCTAGTACTCCTCTAATGACAACCACAGCAATAGTGACAAAATTAGTAGTAGTAATAGTAATTAACAATAATACTAATAATAACAATGATTATAATACAACTTAAAAATGAGGTGTGTGGTTCGACAATTCTATAGTTCTAGAGAGCACATTTTGACAAAAAGCTTCCATCAAAGTATACCACTTCAACAAATTGTTTGTAACAGTTCTATGGAGTCTCAAACAATAAAGGTGTTGGTTTCAAGACCACCAGCAAATGGAAGAAAGAGGAATAATTGATAGCCATTAAAGATAATTATCTATACTGCAGAGAATCATGATCAATTTTGTATTTTGTAAGCATCACAAGACAATCTAGCAAAAGCTATCCATAGCTGTTTGTTTGTCGTGGATAAGAGTTAGAGAGATGTGCCACAATGATAGCATTCTATAATGGCACAAGAGTACAAGCATGCAAAGATTCTTAGAGAACCAAACAAATATGCTAATCAGGGAGAGGAAAATTAACTTTTCATGTAGAATGTGAAAAAGCCAGGCATGAGCTAATATAATAGAGTTCTATTCTCTTAGTTTCTAGAAGGAAGACAAAAAAATAACACACACATGTACAGAAAAGACAACTGAATTGATGAGAGATAAGGTGTTCAGTAGCAGCATATGTTTCATTTAGCCAACTCCATGTAAACAAAACTTATGGCTTAAAAAATAAAAAATATTATGTGATCAAAAAACATGTGTAACACTTAAATAAATGCATCTGCAGACAGACAAATGAAACTAGATTCATCAATCTATATCTACCGCATAATTTGCATCAAACTCAAACACTATATAACCATCAGCCTTGTCCCAACCATTCGAGAAACTTGAGTAATATGTCTGCAAGGAAAATAGAGCAAAGGGTAAATTAGTGAAAGAAAAGGCCTGTGCAAGAAACATACATGCTATTCCGTGGGAGATTCATAGCAATCAAGTTTTTGAACACTTCCTCCCGCTCCTTTTTGTGGAAAACCAGAAGATCATTACATCCATCCATGCTAAATATCTCAATAGCCACAGGACGCAGCTGGTAATCACGTTTAAGGAGTTCATGAACACTATCAAGTTTCCACATATGCCATGGGTGTGGCAGATTTCCACTACTGCACACCTTCTCCTTGCCCCAAGCACCCCCATTGTATGCCCATGCTCTTCCACCAACCAATGTCTTTGCCATCATGCCCCATGATGAGGGTGATTTTGACTGGAATTCACTGCTTCCTGAGACATCCTTCTTCACACCCAGAGCTTGGTCAATCACAGAGAGATCATCTTCACTACCCTTTTCACATATGCACCCAGAATCATCAATATAGAAGTTTTCGATAACATATAAACAGAGATCTCCTATAAGAAATATACCATCATGCTTGTCGAGACCTACAACACGTTCACAATTATACCTGAACCTAATCTTTTCAGAAGGTTCAAGATAGGGCCTGATAAGATATTCACCATTATCATGTAACTCCTTCTCTGACTTCTCTTCAGAAGTTTTTACATCATCAACCCTAACAGAGGATGATTGCCTTGGAGAACCTAGATCAGATTTCAAATTGAAGCTCTCTGTAATTTGTTCAGAATAGGCACTTGACTTAACACCAAACTCCAGAGCAGAGTGAAGACTTTGTTCATTTATACTGCTAGAACAATCATCATTCCACCCCATCTGAGCAGAGACTGGGATTTCAGCTGTGAACCCTTCTTCTTTGAATGATTCCTCATAGTCACCACCATCTAAATACTTCTGATTAGCACCATCTGACAAAATATTAAAATTTGAATTTTCATCAGATCCAGATGTACCCACACCACTTTGATGCTTTTCCATAACAAGCTTTGCATCTTCCAGTTCAAAACCTCTGCAAAGAACATTTTGAATTGTATCAACTTTTAGTTTGCAGCGCTCAAGCTTCTTACGCATTCGATATGGTCCTTCAATAGGACAGAGCTGCCATTCTGGATCTTGTCGAATAGGAAAAATTCCTCTTTCATGTATCAGTTGCTGGAGTTGAGTTTGCCATTCACTCTCAGCATGAAGAACCCATCCATATTTATCTTGACGAATGACTCTAAGTTCAGTGGACATTAGATCTCGAACCAATTCAAGAGCATATCTTCGTTCACTAATCTGCTCCCAATGTTTTAAGTCTAACTTTGCAGCATCCCGTGATTTTCTTCCCATTTCTCTCTTCCGCCGGACTTCCATGCCCTTTATTCTCACCCCAGGAAACTTTGCTGACCCAGCAACATACTGTACCCACATAATAGAAGCACACTGCTCCAAGACCTTATTGATAGTCTGCTCGGAGCTCTGAAGCCATTCAAAAAACATGGAGCGATTTCCAGTCAATAATTTGTCAAATCCCCCATGCAGAACATCCAATGTTTGTCCTTGGTTTGGTTTAGAAACAAGTAAGTCCTCAAGTGCGGGCCGACGATGCAAAAGCAGATACTTAATGACATCCACTGCCAGGTTTTTGACTGTTGGTCTCTTGTCATGGAGAAGAGCAATTAGATTTATACAAAGACAGCAAATCAAATCAGTATCAAGATTGCTTGGACACAATATGAGTCGCTTGTTAGCAATTAATAGCCGCAAAACTGTGCATATATTGATAGAAGAGTCATCTTCCGATGCTTTGATATGTAAGCCTTTCCCACTCTCTGTCTGAAAGCCCAAACCTAAAAGCAGATCATCCTCTCCAATAGACTTCAGAAATAAAGGCAGAAAACAGTACATGATCATGCGGTTAGTGTTTTTCAGAATGGCAAGAATATATGCCTCAAGGTGCCTGGTTCCCCTTGCAATGGACAATATACCTTTCCCTACAGGTGCTGCTTCTTCAATACGGCCATCTTTATTTGCAAGCTGTAACATGGACAATAAGAATTCCAGCATTCTTAATACCCCAACTGGCTCAGGAAAACAGCCCATATATATACGATCCACAACCAGCCAGCAAAGCGAGTCCAAATTTACAGACCAGCGATTCTTATCAAGTCTCTTCCCATCTTTTTCATCATCACGCAAAAGATGCCTTTCCAGGAAGTTCATCAATCTACTTAGACACAATCCTTGGAAAACTAAAGCAGATTCCACATCCACATATAGAGGAACAGCCTCTAAAATGCCCTCTACAAACTGGGTTGCTTTCAATTGTTCCGAGACAATATCAGCAAGAACTTCTGCCACAAAATCTAAAACAGCAGCAGCTCCAGCAGAACAAGGGCCGCCTCCATAGCCTGAATCGTCAATTTCAAGTAGCAGCTTTGGATTTATTGGGAAGAATGTTTTTGCAGCAGATGATTCTTGTGAATGCAATCTTAAATCAGGAGATGCATCATATTCATTCACAGAGATAGAAGATCCTATGGACGGAGTAGCCGTTCGTACTTTTGCATCATTGTTACTGCTTGTGCTGCCAAGCCAAGATGTTAATGCTACCATAGGAGATGCAGTTGGTGTCACTACTGCTTTGGAATTTGATTTCTCTGAAAGAACAGGAGAATCAGGCACATTCATAGATGCAGAGCTAAGGGAATCTGTTTGTTGTTTGGGATCTGAAGTCCTAATGGAATCCTGATATTTAGATTCAGGAGAAGGAGCATCGGGAGCAACCGGGATTTGCCTGAGGCTCTGCTCATCAAAACTTTGAAGAGTTTGATAATCTTCTCCTGTGAAAGGTTTGCCAGATTCCACAAGTGACAAATGATCTCCTTTGACTTCATTGCTACTTGATAGATAATTCTGCAACCTGAGCATATCTTCAGAGCTGGTACTTTTCTGCTCATGAGGAAAGCTTCCTATGCTCATAGAAGCTTTGGTAGACTGCTCCTGATCCAAAGGCAAGCTAGAGAATGTATTATGAGAACTTTCATTATCATCAACATCATTAAAATTCTTCTCATCTGGTGCTCCAGTTGTGAGATTTTTTGCCATCTTTAATGCGCAATCAGCCCTGAAAAGCAAAATACCATTTGTCATACAAAAATGATGGGTTGAGCTGGTTAGATACAAAACACAGGATAATGACTTCAATGTAAAAGCAATATGGAGCCTACATTCATAATGAAATAGTATTTGCAGTCAGGAGGAATAAACACATAGCTAAGAGCATCTGGCAACAAACCTTATGCAAGAAAAGTATAGATCAACACAGCTTTCAAGAAATTCTGTTCGCCTGCATACAGAAGAGAAAGGGGTACACATTTTTGCCAAGTCAACCATAAACCGTAATATTGAAGTAGCAGCAGCAGGGGCTGCTGCTTCCCCACCCATTAAGCGTGCTGCATATGTCTTATGCATTAGAGCTTCACCTTGCAGTTCACCTGTCATGTCTGTTGTCGCTTCTACAAGCTCTGCGACTAAGGTGCCATTGAGATGTGAAAGATTACCATTTTGATGGGCAAGCATTGATTGCATGCTCAACCTATCAAATGTAGCTTTCGCCATAGCTATTATTGTTTCCAGCAGCTCAACAAACTTCAACTCCCCATAGTTTCCATCACTAGGTATAAGGGCATGGAAGTCAAGCATGCGAACTTCTGGCACCCTTGGATAGACAGCCTTCCCAAATATCAAACAGAAAAGGATGTAGTATATTTCAGGAGAATCATAAAAGCTCGGAAGCACACGTGTCAAGCCTTGGTAACCTCCACTAGTTCGAAATTTGAGAGCAAACGTAGGAGAAGAAGCAAGGCACACTCCAAGAAGAGTCATGATCCATCTCATACTAGTTGGATGTACAGCTTCATCAAGAAAATAAGTAATCAACTTGGATGAAACAATTTTATGCCATTGCTCAAGCAACTCTTCACCATTAATGGTGACTTGTAAATCAATAAGCATCTCCAATAACATATTCCTCACAATAACATGCTTTCCCATAGTCTCTCGAACAATCTCATTGTGTGGAGCCAGTTGCGGAGGATCAAATGTCATGATTACAAACCTCACAACGAGTTCCAACTCAGAAGCTAAAAACCCATCCTCCAAAATAACACCAAGCAACACTACCAGTTTCTCCAGAACAGGAACTTCCACATCACCACGCTGCAGAGTTACAAGTAAATGCTGGACAAGGTTAATTCGACGTAAGATTGTCAGGTTATGATTCCTGTACCAGTGCATAGATACCAGGCGTTCAAGAAACCCAAGCAGTGCAATTTGAAGTGAAACAGGAGCAGTAACCCACAATGTCCAGTCTAATAAAACATGCTCTACCATATCAGCATTTGATAGAACGATGCAGTTTGAATTTTCTTCTGACAAATCAGTATTCTCAAGCTCTGAAAGATGACTAAAGGAATCCTTTTGTGCAGAGAAATCATCCAGATCTCCATGAGATCCAACTGAAGATATTTCATCAGAAAATTTTGGCAATGATAAATCCTCAAAGCTGGACTCAGGGTAAGTTCCAACAGGGAAACTTATAGCTCGGTTTACTTGGGATTTTTGAGGTTCAGAAAACGAGGCTTCACATGCAGCAATCTGGAAGAAAATCTCAAGTGATTGCATGTCAAACAATGACATCCTGCGGTGCAAGAAGAGCGCAAGCAGATGGTATCCTCTCAAGGCTTGCATGTCCTTCACATTCTGAGGACTCTGGTTAAGTGAACATGCGAGTAACTCCAGTGCCATGTGCAGCATGTCCCTAGTTTCAGCAGCTTCAACAAGAGCAAGCACAACAGCCATTCCGCCAACTGTGCCAATACAATCTCCAATTGTGCATTGATTGCAGATGTAGATATCACCATTAAAACGACCATAACGTGGTATACCTGTAAATCAAGGAAAGAGGCATTGATTTCTGCATATTCCAGACAAGGAAATATGATGCTATAAGATAAAATAAACTAAAGGGTCTATATACCACCAATAGGGGAAGCAGCAGCTGACGTTGGATCGACAAGATTGAGCAAGGACAATGTCCCAGATGCCCGAAAAGCTTCTGAAGATGTTCCATCAAATGCAAATATGAGTTTCTTTCCAGAGAGCTGTAAAGAAAGACTTGTCAATCTTTCCAAATCCCAAACAATCCCACTGCCATCTGCTTTAGTTATCGCTTGTTTACTAGAACCATCAACCCGCTGCACATTTGAAGCCAAGGGCAATTCAGCTTCCAATGAATCTAGGATTGCCATACTACCCCCACCACAAGCCTTGTTTGGGACAAATCTTAAAAGATCAGTGTCCTGGAAGAGCCCCCTATATCCTCGACCAAGAATATACATGAAACATATGCTGCTTGATGTGAGCACCTCCTCGAAGAGATAACAAGAACGAAGCCTCCATGATAGTTCGGTAACTTTTGCACGAGCAACGGGTGTACCAACAGTAACTTGCAGTGATTTACCAAACGGAGACGGTGAGTACCCAAGCTTTCCCGTGTGTATTAGCTTTCCATTAAGATAAAGATACGCTACACTGGCTTGGAAGAGTCCGGCTAATGCATTAGGCTTGCTATGGACAACTGCAAGGTGATGCCACCGTCCTTCATGCATTTCTATGGCAGGAAATGACAGTGAGCAGGAGTTGCTTGTTGCAAGAGTTAAGACACCATTGTCTTGGAGGTAGAGTTCTGCATAAATCGTGTTGGCATCATCCACAGCACCAACAGAAAATATACACAATACTTGTCCACTAGAAGTGCTCCTCCTCCCCGAACCAGCCTTAGATACCTGTTCTGATTCTTTAACTTGACTTTTCAAGAAATTTTGATACTGAAACCAACAGACGAAAGAATAGCCAGCAGCAGGAGGCCATGTTCTTTCTCCCAAGGACACCTGAATAGATGCATGACCAAATTTGCCCATGTCCATCTCAACAAAAGGAGCTAGAGAAACATTCTCCAACCTCATATCTTCCAATTGAATTAACTTCTTCATCATATCAACAAGGAGATGGCCTGAATTTTTCACTTTTAGTTGAAGAATGCATCTTACAAGCACTCGAAGCTCTGAAGAAGACAGCCTGTTATAAAAGCATGACATGTTATTATAAGCAGAAATAAATATCTAGTAAATAGACATGATTAACTAATGGCATGGATATATCTTCTTTAGATATAAGATCTAGACATATTAAGCACGGAACCGACTTGTATGCTCCGAGGACCTCCACAATCCGCAAGGCATGTGTAAGTAATGGAGATGAGCCTTCAAGAAATGGGGCAATTGTCTCCAGTAGAAGGCCAATGCATCCTAAATGGTGAAAAGACAAATGAGAGATGGATTGTGATTATCATGCATAAAAAAATAACTCATAAGATGGAAGCATTTGCTGCTCACCGGCAGAAGTCAAATTTTCCTGATTGAAGGGGCCAGAATGGGCTAGCTTCTCGATGAACTTTAGTATATCCAGCTGCACTTTTGGAGTAAAGAGTAACAATGAACGAATCAGCACACCCACAGCACTTGCATTATATATCCGCTCTCTATCAAGCCTAGAGGAACCAAGTAAGGCACTTGAAATAAAACTTGACTCGTCCTCAAATGAATCAGATGAAGAAGCTCTCTCAGTTGGTAGAACAGTTGGTGGAAGAACAATCTCAAGTGCAAGTTCCAAGAGCAACTGGATAACTTGTTTTTCACAATCCACAGAAAGCAAACCAGACTCACACAGAAGATCATAAAAAGTTTGCGATGACATGATCGTGTGCAGCCTCAATCGATTAATGGCATTGTTGTACACTCCAGCTGTTACAGCTCGCATGAGAAAACTGAAAACCTTCATATGAGCCACTAAAGACAATTCAGTGTCTACCTGGTCACCACTTTGAAAACTATGCAATGTTGTCAACAAAAGGGAAAATCCAGTGGCTTCTCCAAAAACCCGCTGTGCTGAATTATTCGACCCTAGGGTACGCCATAATGCACCCAAAATATCACATTTTGCATCATTCTGAAGCTTGTATTGAGATCCCAAAATGCTCGAGACCATCCCACTCTTAAGAATCTCAATCAGTGCCCCTAGTTCTTCTGGATGAGCCTGGGAGGAACATAAAGGATATTATCTATAGGAGGAAGAGAATTGGCATCATCTAGTTCAACTGAAATACTTCTATAGAATTGAAATTAAGGTCATATATTATGAAACAATAAATTTCCAGTTAGGAAAGTTAAATAGAAAAAATCCCAGTTGAAAAATCATTTATTTCTATACAGAAAAATCAGAGATGCATACAAACCTGAAAAGCATCTTCAATTATTAGACATGATAACAACCGAAGAACCCCAGAACGATGGTTATCGGATACCAAGAAAGGAAGAACGATGCTGACCCCGTTAGATGATCGGAATGACAGTTGGTTAGCTTCAGCTCTCTTTAGCAAAGAGAAAAGACAATCCCATGCTATAGCAATTGTGCCCTCATCTTCGAATATAGGAAACTTCCCAGAACCAGAACCCACTAATTTGGATGAAGAAAGAATTGTATCTTTGTTATCCATGTGTTTCTTGAAGCTATTTGAACTGAACTTTCTCTCTAAACTTCTAGGAGTCTTATTTTGCTGCTCTACTCCAGAGAAAAACTTGTGCTGCTTCAGATCATCCAATAGAACTTCCAGAATGCCTACTTCCCTCAGAACTTTCTTATACTGCTGATCAAAAGATAGAAGCTTTACAAAGAAAGCAAGAATTGTATGCTTCAGGCTAGTAGTAATTGGTTGCTGTAATAAACAGCAAAGTGAAAGCAATTCTTGTTCAGGAATACAGTTCACAACAGTCACAGCATACTCTAATATTTTCAGAATGTTTTCCTGCAGTGATGGAGGAAACCCTGCCATATTTAGGATGAAAAGAGGCATTGTCCGAAGTTGTTGACACAACTTGTAATTCTCAAGATGGCTCGAAAATATTTTAAACATTCTATTCAACACCTCCGCCTGCAGTTCTACATTGTCTGCCTTCAGAAAGATATCCTGCAGCATCTGAATAGCTTCAAGATCTTTAATCTTAGTATTACTATTTTCCCAGTTCTCGTCATTGAACTTATCGGCTGAAGGTGTACGGCTTCTGTTATGGCCTGCAGCCTTGCTATAACTAGATTTTGAGGGCTTCCCACCAACAGGTTCAACAGGACCTGTTTGTGCTAGATTGACAAGAACATCAAGTAGCCTGGACAGTGCTGGTGAAAGACCGAATAGTGAGCTGTCCCCTCTGCCTTCTTGTTTGAAAGATGGTTCCAGACCATCCAGTTCAGAAGTCTCTTGAGCTGCTGATTTTGAACTAGTAGATTGAACAACCTGATTCTTCTGCAAGCTGGATAGCTTTAATGCAAACTGAACAAGAAAGTGATAGCCATGGGCATTATGAATATCTTCCCTGAGCCTGACAAGACCAGACTCTACAAGCAAAACATAAAGAATACTACATCAAGATAAACCCTTCCTAACAATTGGTGCAAAGGACAAAGCTTTTACACTTTAAAGAACCTAAATCTAAATCATACTGCTTCCAAAGTCCATGAACTGTAGAATGAAGCTAAATGTAGAAACTTATATATCAGAAGAGGAAACATCAGCAGATATTTACCAGGTCTGTATGACAGTTCGACGCATTCAAGTAGTAAATCTACTATGCCCATGGTGTAAGCAGAATCACCTTTCTCAGAATCGAAATCTTTCACAGCCATTAGAAGGACTTTTATCTAAACAAAAGATCAGTAAACCACCTGATAAGATGGGAAAAATAGAAAAGAAGGCAGCATAGATGATTGATAAAAAACAGGAGGAGATGTATAGAAGCAAATAGGTTATTTAAAAAAAAATCAGTGTACAGGGTAATCTACTTCTTCCCCATTCATACAACCCTCATCAGAAAATACTAAAAAAAACCATCAGATGAAAGGATGATCCACAACAACAATTATTTTTAAGTCCTAGGTACCTGAGAACAGTGCCCGTTGTTTTGGTAACACATCTACAATCACAACAAATAGCTCCTATCCCAATTATTTGGTCAGTTTTTATGAATCATTCTTCATGACTATATCCATAGACAGAATTAGCTTTTTCCAAACCCATAAAAGTTCCGCCCTTGTTAATTTAAGCCACTGTCATATTGACCAACCCCTAGATACAATGCTCTTTTGTCAGTATCACTTCTAATTTTTATACCACGACAACACCTTCAACTTAATTTTTTGCCTCCTCATGCATTCTCCAATATTATAAGTAATAACCCAGGACCTCACCTAAAAAGACTTAGACAAATGTAGTATTTCAGTTCCTCGGACTTGTATAAATACCCAAGATCTTCCTAGTGCACAATCAATGCGAGACTAAACCTGCATGGGTCCTCGCATACTTCCCCACTTTAAGCCTTGGAATCCTTGCCATGCTAAGGGTCCAATCTCAAACACAATCACAAACAAATCGCAGATACCATGATTAGTTAGTGGTCGGCCCCAAAAGGGCCCATGTAGTTGTCCCCTTGTCAACATGGGACACGGGACAAGTTCGCTATCATACCACTTGTAACAGCCTAGGATCTCACCCAAAAAGACTAGATAAAAGGTATTATTTGAAGTTGTCTTATTTAAGTATCCACGATCTTCTTACTGCACAACTAATGTGAGATTAAACACATGCATGTACGGTTCATTACATCTCATGGTACTATTTTTAAGTCAACCAGATTAAGGGTGGGAATAGAACAAGTAACCAAGTGTTTGAGGGTCATAGTTCAATGTGATGAAAGTCCTAGGGATCAACATAAGCTTGAATCAGGTTCCCAAAAGAAAATTCAAATTACAGGTCTTCTGGTATTTTTCTCAGACCAATAACCACATTTTTAAGGCAATTAATTTAATGGCAGGTCAGATAGGGGAATAGAATTCGATTAAGGAATTGTTAGTCTAAACTTAGCCAATCATGTTAGTTTAGCATTGCACAGACTTTAGTCAGATGCTCCTCTCGAACGAACCACATGGATTTCACATGTCCAACACTGCTACGCTGATCTAAAATTTGATATGCATAGGCTTGATCGAATAATTAATCAATCATCAGTCCAGCACTACAAATTGATATTTGAAGTTCCCACTACAATGGCTGTTAGCTTCCACATAAGACACACATATAACTTATAGGCATTATGAAAGGGTTATTTTCAAACAACCATTGGTAAAGTATGTTATGAAAGTGTTTGATATACAATTATACATAAGATTGACAGAAAAATTAATCAATCATTAGTCCGGCACTATAAATTGATATTTTAAATTCCCACTGCAGTGGCATTTAGCTTCCCCATGAGACACATAAATAAGCGTTATGAAAGGGTAATTTTCAAACAACCATAGGTAAATCATATTATGCTTCAGTTTCTTAATCTGGATTTGGAAAAGTTTATAATTGTATGGGAAATTGTACAATTGACAAATTGATAATATACATGTGTCCTTGTTTATACAATTGATTAATCACTGTCCTGTCCTTGCAAGTTAACATTGTATGGTTTCCATCTGTTTCATGTTGATTCCACGGATCTGACTGATGCAGAAAAGAAAACCCTTCTCCCTGATTAATGCAGAAAGCAAAACACTAACGCCACTGTTTCATTAGTTAAAATTATGTGACCATTTGGCTCTTTGGCTTGTAATCTGCGCTCAACAATGAAATAAGTACCCCCCCCCCCCCCCAATTTCCTACCTTGCCTTCTAACTTCTAAATTATTCATATAAACCTTATTTAGATAAGTGAAATCTTGGAGGAAAGCTGTCAAATCACATAAGCAATAGCTTTCTAGATAACAAAGCAGATTTCTTTTCTCCCAATTGATCAGCACCAATTTACAAAGGATTGGCACCAAATAGTATTGGAAAGTTATCAAACCTTCATGGATTATGCTTTGATCCATAACATGGGCATCCATCCATCTAGAATCCAGCTTACCAGTTAAAGATATGGCTCAATCACCTTTTCTCAAGCAGCTGATTTTTTGAAACAATTGATAGAAATTCGATAACTGATCAGATAGTTTAATTGTATCTACACCTCAAAAGTGTCAAAGATGCTAAATTATGTAATTGAGAAAAAACCAAAAAGAGTTATTACAGCACCAGCAAAAAAAAAAATTGCATACATGACCTTGTATGCATGAATTGTGGATTTTACATGATACAACTTAGGTATATATGTAATATTAAAATTTCTTTATGTTTACTGGTTACTGAAAATCATCAGTGCTGTCAAAATGACTTGGTGGTCCTAGGATGTGGCCCTGCTTAAATGCCTAGGTGGAATACCTAGGCAATCATGTGGGCCGCTGGAGTTAAAAATCCCTCAAAATTAGTATACCAGACTTGTATAATCAAATTATGCCAAATACAATAGTCCTAATCTCTGGCCTCCCCACTTTCTCTTGTTCACTGCCCTAGATCCGCCACTCATGTTGGAGAGGAGGGTCTAGATTAAGAGAGGCCTGCATAATGGAAGCCTGTCATTTTATTAGATGTGGGAAGACACAAGTTGGAAGTTGCAATCTTAAGCATGGAAGTCTTAAAGTGGTTTGATATTCACCCTCCAAGACTTACTAAATGTACCACAAATTACTAGACAATAGATATGCTTCATAAAATATGCAGGAAGATGGCTGAAATTTGAAGTGTTCAATTGATTTAGAAAAAGGTGTCTGCCTAGTAATAAAGCATCTGATAGGCAGCCAGACGCCACACCCCCTAGCAGCCTAGAAAGTGCCAGGTGCCTAGGCAGTTTCCTGGCACCTAGGCAGGACCAACTTGGTGTTTATGTGGCAGCTTATGACAATCTTGAAAGTCATGAGCTCAGCTTGCATAGGATGTTTAGAGCAAACAAAATGTTGTATAAGTGTAGTCCTAAAGTTATGTTACCATCCATACAACATAATAATACTTACTATTTAAAGCCACTCATTTAGCATATAATGCAATGATTGAGAAGTCAAAGGAAGAAAACATACCAAATGATGTTTGTGTATATATTTTGCTGTGCTTCCATTGTCATTGACAAGAAGGAGACTAAGTATCTGTATTACAATCAAAGGAAATTATGCATTAGAAAGTTGAGATGTGATTCAAGCAAGGAATGTTGAACCAGCCCGTACTGGCCGGTTCAGCCCGTACCGAACCGGTACCGGCTCTGACCGGTCCAGTTCGCTGTTAAAAACCGGTACCAGCCCGTACCGGCCCGTACTGGTTCCAATTTTTTTTTAGAACTTTTGGATGCGTGAACTAAGCCGAACCAGTAATACTGGTTCAGTATCGGTCCGCACCAGTTCGAACCGGTACCGGTGCCCACGGTACATCGGTACGGCAAACCTTAGTATCATTCAAGTTTCTTGTTAAATTCAAAGAAGTTGCTGTTAAATATGCATGAAACAAAAACCTGCATAGCGTGTCGATGAAGTTGAATGGTATGCAAAGGAATAAGGCCCTCTTTAAACTGAGCAAATACATTCAAAGAACCATTTGCAACCATATGAAACAGAAGCTGAAGTGAGTCATCCTCTATCAAACTTGGTGCAGCTGAAAGATGGCTTGCTAGTGCCTTCATAATATGCACTATGCTTCCCTCAATCTGTATGGAAAGAAAATATCAAAAGGTAGTCAAACCCACATAATATCTTTGTGTATACAAAGATTACATGTACATGCAGATCTATGTTAGTGAATGTGAGAAGAAATGGAGGCTAACATACATGATTCCAGCAGAACCAAATCAGGGTGAAATTGCAAACATAAAGATAAATTTGCAGAGAATTTTCATGTTAGTAATATTTGAAAATATAGCAATAGGACACTAATTGTGTGAAGGCAGTTAGTACAGTGTTCTGTGACTGTCAAATGCCAGGAACTTAGAGCAGGACAAACAGTCATCTTGCTAAATGGATAGGATAAATCAGGTTATTTGAACCTACAGGAGCAAGATTACATCTTTGAAGAAACAGGCAGAATGGAGAAAAGGTGCTGAATTATAGTGTCCTCGATGTACTGAAATATAAGTCTTTGGAAAAATAAATAGTTCCGGCCCATTTTCAAGCTTTCCTTTTGCAAATTCTCTCAAAAGTATCCCATTTGATATCTTCGTATCCTAGAATCAACAAATTCCACCCCGCATTGTTCACAAAATTTCGGGTCTTCTTTTTCAGCTCTGATCACTCGATAATTTCCATATAGCATTTGTCCAGGCAATCTCACATGTTTTTTCCCTCAATCCAGGTTGTACATGAAAAGTGTATGTGAACATATCCATTGCACTCAATTTCATGGTACCATAAAATGCTACATATGTACATATTTCACTACCCATTTAAGAGTTCTTATGATCTTTCTTTCCCAAGAAGGTTAATCACATCATGACAGCACTTAGCTTGTTGTCGCTGCCCCTTGTATATTTACTAAGACAATCTTCACGCAAGTGTTCACACATTGGATAATAATAGAAACTCAAACCCTCCACTAGTTGCTAAAGAAACATTGAAATTCAAGGACACTGACTGAAATCCAGTTCTCAAAATATCAGCAGTTCTGAGATGCCTGAAAATGTCATCTCTCTGCTTGATATGCTAGGCCCTACATAATAAGCAATGTCACCATATGTAAACAGAAGCATGAAGAACACCTAAGAGTGACACCACAACATATAATTTGAGCAGTTGTTTGCACTAAATCACCAAGATCATACTATTGTTGATGTTGTGAAACTAACAAATATATGTACCCAACAATGCAGTTTCATCTAAGGGACTAAGCATATCACGATATATTTTATCTATGACCAGAAAACTACTATCATGAACATTTGTAATATTTAAATCAACCGACCAAGCACAACTCCCTGAAGTGGGAAGGCCAACAAATTCACTAGCAAGAAGAAAAAGATTTCCTTCTCATGTCCATGAGATAAACATTAAAATAGTAACAATACCAGTTATTATTCCACTAACAAAAGGCATGTCCCACTGCAATTTAAATTGATATTGTCTAGATAGTGGGTGACGTTATAATCGATTAGGATACATATGCTTTGCATTTTGCAGTGTTAACTATTGAACTCAACCATATCTACATCCCTATGGTGACAACTTTATACACGTACATGTTATTTGTTTAAAAGAGGTGGCAACTACAAAAATGTCACTCCGAGTTAAATTTCATTAAAGAGACATTTTGGACTTTTTGATCGAACTAGATTATGTTCTATCAACACTATGGCTTGAGTCAATCACATTAATATCCTATAGTGTGCAAAATGCAAAATGATAATATTTAGTTTGATGAGAACTCATATGGAAATCTGATTGACTGATCACTTATAGAACATTATACATTATTGATCATTATTGATCATCATAACAACATTTCAAGATATTCCTACTGAAGAAAAGATACTTATTGGAGGAGATTTAGAAAGGCATTTGGGAAACTACAATACAGGTTTTGAAAGGGTGTATAAAGGTCACAGTTTTGACAATAGAAATATGGAAGGAGATGCCAGATTAGACTTCACAATGGTATATGATTTAGGCCCTGTTTGGGGGAGCTTTTGGAGGGCCAGAAAGCACTTTCTGGCCCTCCAAAAGTACTCTTAGATGAAAAACTGTGTTTGGTAAATTTTTTAAAAAGCTGTTTCAGCTTTTGCGGGAAGCTGAAAACAGCTTTTGGGAGGAAGCTCCAATTTGGAGCTTTTGGGAGGAAGCTATTTCAGCTTTTTCGGAAAGCTATATTTTTGACCAAAATACCCCCATTTTAAAAAAAAAATTACTCTCCCAAAACCGTCTCACCGCCTGTTCCTCTCCCCTCCTGTTCCTCTCCCAACCCACCTCCCAACCCACCCGCACCCCCCCCGCCCGCCTGTTCCTCTCCCAACCCACCTCCCAACCCACCCGCAACCCCCCCCGCACCGCCGCCGCCGCCGCCGCCGCTGCTCCTCCCTCTCCCCCGCCGCCGCACCCCCTCCCTCTCCCACGCCGCCGCTGCAGTGCCTCCCTCTCCCCCGCCACCGCATCCCCTCCCTCTCCCCCGCCGCTGCAGTGCCGCACCCCCTCCCTCTCCCCCGCCACCGCACCCCCTCTCTCTCCCCCGCCACCGTAGTGCCGCACCCCCTCCGGCGTCGTCGGCCACCGAGACTGCTGCCGGCCACGGCCCAGCCCCCTCCCGCGGCCTGGCCCCCTTCCGGTGCTGCCGGCCGCGCGGGAGGAGAAGAACGGAGAAGGGGGCAGAGGAAAGAATGAGAAGAAGAGAAGAAAAAAAGAAAAGGAAAAAAAAGAAGAAAATAAAATAAAATAAATGAAAAGAAAAGAAAAGAAAAGAAAAGAATAAATAAATAAATATTTATATAAATGAATGAATGAATGAATAAATAAATAAGATAATAAATAAATACATTTCAATGGATAAAATAATAAATAAATAAATGCATAAATAAAAATATATATACGAATGAACGTATAAATAAATAAATAAAAAGAAAAATAATGAGTGAGTGGCAAATAATCTGATCCTTATGATATTGATAAGTATAGTGAATTTGTCGCCATTGCAAATAGTTAAATAAAGAGATAATCTATTAAACAGATAAATGGTTATTTATTGTTGTATTATACTATAATATATTATTATATTACATTATATCATAATACATTAATATGTAATGTTAAATAATTTAATATTATGTTATATTATGAGAAATTAATTTATACTAATAATATATTATTTTATACCTTTATTATTGTATTATACTATACATATTATATTATATTACCTTATATCATAATACATTAATATGTTATTTTAAATAATTTAATATTATGTTATATTATGAGAAATTAATTAATACTAATAATTATAATATTTTATATCTTTATTATTGTATTATACTATAAATATAATATATATTACATTATATCATAATACATTAATATGTTATGTTAAATAATTTAATATTATGTTACATTATGAGAAATTAATTTATACTAATAATATATTATTTTATACCTTTATTATTGTATTATACTTTACATATTATATTATATTACCTTATATCATAATACATTAATATGTTATTTTAAATAATTTAATATTATGTTATATTATCAGAAATTAATTAATACTAATAATTATAATATTTTATATCTTTATTATTGTATTATACTATAAATATAATATATATTACATTATATCATAATACATTAATATGTTATGTTAAATAATTTAATATTATGTTATATAATAGAAAATTAATTTACTCTAATAATTATATTACCATTATGCTATGCTATGCAATATCATATTACTATATTATAATAATAATATTTTATATTACAGTAATATTATACTATATCGTATATTATGTATTAATATATATTATCTTTTATCATGCTCTATTGTATAATACTATGCAATGTCCTTTATGGTAATTTTGTCATATAAAAGTACTTTCTCAGTTTGTTTACCAAACATATGTTAAAGTGCCACAGCACTTTAAAAATATAGTTACCAAACAACAAACAGCTTTTTATAACAGCTCTACTTCCAACAGCTCTACTTCCAACAGCTCTACTGCCAATAGCTCCCCCAAACAGGGCCTTAGTACCAGGTAACACCTATTGTAAGGACTTTCACTTTATAACTTTTAAAAATGGGCATAATACTAGTCAATTAGATTTCTCACTTGATCATTTTTAAAAGTGGGCAAAATACTAGTCAATTAGATTTCTTCCTTTCTAGAAAGACTGATCAAGTTTTGTGCAAAGATTATAAGGTTATACCGAGTAAAAGTTTAACCATCCAACATAGATTGGTGGTTTTGGATGCACATATTAGGAAATAGAAGAGACTGACTACAGAAAATAGGAACCTGAGGATTAGGTGGTGGAATTTGTAAGTATAGAAACAAATAGCATTTTAGAATAGAATGTTAAGGGAAGGAAAATAGGGTCTAGATAGAAAAATCAACATTATATGGGAAAGATAGCTAACAGTATTAAGAAAGCGGCTACAATGGCATAATGAGAATCAAACAAAAGAGCTATCTAGTAAGAAAACTTGGTGGTTAAATGAGAAAGTTCGGTTGGCGATTAAGACTAAAAGAGAGTGGCATAAAAAACTACCCAAATGTAAATAGAGAAGCGTATGAAAGCTATAAGATGGCTAAGAAGGAAGTTAAGGTGGTGGTATAAGAGGCTAGATTCAAAGCACATATATATAGCAAATTAGAAACTAAGGGTGAGGAGAAAGAAATATAGAAGATTGCAAGTCTAAAAGAAAGGAAAACTAAAAAAGGACAAAAGAATCAAAGATGAAAATCACAAAATTTTTGTTAAGGAGGACAAGATCAAAGAAAGATTGAAAAGTTATTTGAATAAGTTATTCAATAAAAATCATGTAAACAATTTAGAATGCCTTACTAGTTCCATTGAGATTGAGGATAGAAATGTTAAGTATAGGGGTAGAAATAAAGTATCTGAGATAAAGAAACATATGAAAAAGATGAAAATAGGAAAAACAGTTCGACCTGATGGAATTTCTATGACGACTTGGAAGTATTTAGATGACGTGGGAGAAACTTGGTTGACAAATTTGTTTAACAAAAGTTTAAAGACCAATAAGATGCCTAATAAATGGAGGAAGAGTATTATAGTACCAATTTACAAAAATAGAAACGATATTCAAAATTGTTCTGACTATTGTGGTATTAAATTCATAAGCCACACAATGAAACTTTGAGAGAGGGTGATTGAGCACAGATTAAGATATGATATAAAAATACCAGAGAACCAAATTGATTTTATTCAAGGAAGGTCAACCATGGAAGCTATTTTCTCCTTTAGAAGTTAATGGAGAAATATAGAGAAAAAAGAAAAGATCTTCATATAACTTTTATTGGCTTAGATAAAGCATATGATAGATCCCTGAAGAAGTCTTATAGTGAGTGTTAGAAAAGAAATGAGTTTTCAATAGATATATTAATATGATTAAGGACATGCAAAATTGAGCAGTTACTATGTGAGAACTACTAGTAATAATACTAGTGAGTAGTGAGTTTCCAATCATAACAATTTTACATCAAGGAATTGCTTTAAGTTCTTACTTTTTTGCACTAGTTATGGATGAGCATACTAGCAATATTCGAGACAATATTCGTTGGTATATACTATTTGCTGAGTCTTGGTGGATGAAACTAAAGTCGGAATTAATCATAAATTAGAATTATGAAGAAGTGTATTAGGATCTAAGAGTGCATACTATTTGTTGATGATATAGTCTTGATGGATGAAACTAAAGTCGGAGTTAATTGTAAATTAGATTTATGAAGAAGTGTATTAAAATCTAAGAATATTAGGGTAAGCAGGACCAAGATGGAATACATGGAATGTAGTTTTAGTAAAAATAGAAATAGAGATGAAGGTGGAGTGAAAATTGAGGATCATGAAGCTCCTAAAAGTGATCATTTTCAGTATTTAGGAAAGAGAAGAAAATTATCCAAGGAAAGTGGAACCATTCCGAACCATCCAATTCAGGAAATACCAAGCTGTCTGGCAACCAAGCGGGATGATTCCGACAATAAAATCGAGAAACAGACAAAGAGGTAGAAGGAAAGAGAAAGAGAGAGAGGTGGGAGAGAAAGGGAGAGGAAGAGTGAGGGAGGGTAGAAGAAGGCTCGAAGGTCGGCGGAGGGCCACAAAGGACGGGGAGCCGTGCGGAGGGGCGGAAGAAAGGCTCCACCTCCAATTTTCCTATTTCATTCGAAACAGCGGTCCCGAAGGGGTGTCCTTTTTAATTTCGAAAATTTTAAGTGAAGTCGGCAAGGGTTGAAAAATTAAAGGTTTGGAAATAAAAAAAGCTTTTTATTTTGAAAAAATTAAGTGAAGTTGGTACCAACTTCACTTAAATTTTTCAAAATTAAAAAAAAAGGCTCCTCTCCAGGATCTTTGTTTCGAACGAAACAGAGGAACTGGAGGTGGAGCCCCTCCACTCCTCCATGCAGCTCCCCAACCACCTGCAGCCCGCCATCGGACATTTGCCACCCTCCTCTCTCCCTCCCTCCCCCTCACTCTCCCTTCCTCCCTCTCTCTTTTTTTCTCTCTACCGTTCTCCCTCTCCCCCTCCCTCTCTATCATATCAAGATGTGCTTCGCCGGTCTCCTCCCTCCCTCCACCCTCTCTCTCCCTCTCCCTCGCCCTCTCTGTTGTGTCAGTATGGGCCTGGCATAGAACAGCACAAGAACACACCCAACCATGCTACCAGGCAGCCGGTCTAGGCCTTGGTACCGACACAACGATCCTTAATCTTATCCATAAGATTAAAGCAAGTTGTATAAAATGAAGAAGTGCAACTAGAATATATGCGATCATAGGATGCTTGCCAAGTTGAAGGGAGAAATTTTACAGACAGCCATACGACCAGCTACACCTTATGGTATAGAATATTAGATAGTTTAAAATAAAATGTGCACAAGATAAGTTTGACTGAAATAAGAACGTTGAGATGGATGCATGGTAATACAAAAAAAAGTAGAATAAATTAAGAGAAGCACAACTTAGAAAGTTCGGATATGTAGAACATAGGCCAAGAAATGCATTAGCAAGAAGGAAAGATTTAATACATGTAGAAAAAAAGAGGGATAAAAGTAGACTGAAAATCATATGAGATGAGGTAGTAATGAAGGACTTGATATCTCTGCATCTTTTAGAAAGTGCAAAAATTTAATACATGTAGAAAAAATGAGGGGTAAAAGTAGACTAAAAATCATATGAGATGAGGTAGTAATGAAGGACCTGATATCTCTGCATCTTTTAGAAAATGCAAAGCCAACTAGAGGAAAAGGATTCATGTAGCCAAACCCAACTGATTTGGGAATGCTTAAAATATCTAAAGAAAAGGGGAAAAAAACATATTTTTGGGATTTCATACCATAGAAAGTACTAGAAATGCCAAATGGCAGGTCCAAAGCTAGACCAATGCAAGGCAAATACATGCTAGAAAGACCTACTAGCCAGTAGTGACCTATGCTAATACCTCTAGGTATCCATGGCAACTGGCAGAGACCGATACAACTAAGCATTGCTTAGTTTAAGCCCAAAAGGTTTTCTTCTCCATCATTTCACTGCCTTGGAGGAGTGTGTAATCTATGACTCAACAAAGCTACAATTAATTCAAAAAAGGCTGGTATGCAGGAATATAATTTAGATAACTTTCTTAACAGAGTTACTACATGTAAATAAGAAACTAACCCCATTTGAATTCAACAAAAATAGTCAAGATCTTGGACTCCATTAAAAAATAAGGTCAATTTTTCAATTCAAGAATAAAATCAAGGCTTTTTAGGGTTTGAATTTTCAGGATTGGATCAAAAATAATGACTTTTAAATGCTACATAATTTCCCATATCATAAGATCATAAATTTTGTAATATCCAAATGTTGTCAATATCCAGAGCTCCAACAAAAAGTCATATCCTAGTCCCAAATTTCTTTCATCCAAAATTTTATGAATGATTACGATAAACTTTTATCAAGAGATGTCATGAAATTAATATTAGTACATTGTTTAGACGTCACGTTAGCTTAAAGCCACATTGCATCAACATCCATATATATAAATATCTTTGATTTAAGAAATTTTCTTCATGTATGAAGTTATGCTTGACTAGAAAGAAGTTTAAAACATCAATTTAAAAAAAAAAAAATCCCAAACCAAAAGTAAACGCCAGCACCATGCATATTGCTGTTCCAACACAAGTTATATGTCAGCACAGCACATTTCACATGTCATGCTGGCCATAGGCCAGGGCACCACATGCCACTAGCACTTAAAAATCCTTGTTTCTAACATATGCATCAAATTGAAACTAAACAGATAGTACCATTAGTGCTAAATTGACAAAATGCAACGTTTGCCACATAAAGTGAAAATCCAAATAGCTGATCAAGATCTAATATTTTAAATCATATGTCAACCAAATTTCTGATACAGAGTTCTTAACCATAAATTGAATAAATTATGTATCTCACCATTATACTATCCATAGGTGAGGAACAGCTCAAAATTTGAACATTTAGTTTTTCAAAATTTTAGATGATGTAAATCATGACTGATGCTTCAAATTTTGATGAAAAACCCACCACATGTGCAATAGGAGGGGAGCGTCCCAAATATTGAACTTCTAGTTTGTTGGAATTTTAGATGATGTAGATCATGACCGATGCTTCAAATTTTGAGAAAAGACACACCACATATTTTGCACCAATCAGATTTGGGAATACAGGCTTGTATCTCTCTCACTATGTGCGTGCTTGTGCATGCATATGAATGCCTAACAACTATACTCATGTCACCATGTAAGACCTATTTCTGAGATGTCATATCTTAAGTAGAACCCAACTGACTAATTAATGAGACAAGTGCATATAAATCAACTTTCACTAGGTTAACATTTGTAAGCATCCTAGAAAGGGAAAAACTTTTAAATCCAAATGAAATGCCCAGAAAACAAACATGACAAAAGAAAATAATGAAACAACAAAAATGAAACAGCTACAAGTCCCAGCATAGTAGTAATTTTCTATTGGATAACATACACAAAACCCCCAACTTCATTTAATAAGAAATGATTATTTGTATGCAAAAGGATAACAACCAACAATTTAGGCTTTGACAAATATCAAAGCACATACAGGCCGACGAAGTGGACAACTTTCAAATACCAATATCAATCACCTCAAAATGGACCTTAACACCTCTGCAATGGGGTAAACCTCTATTTCCAAAAATGTGATAGGAGTGATGAAGAAAAGGATATAGCTGTAGGATTGACCTTCGTTGGAGAGAAAAGAAAAGCAAAGTCCTGGACCAAAGAGCATCAGCAGTAATTCTCATTCAATGCACCAGAGAGCAACTTCAACTAGTAGGTCAAATCAGTAGACAATTACTCAATAACTAAAAATGGAATCAAATTTGCAGTACATAAAATTTCAAAAAATATTTATCAACAACCACCTAACGTACTCAAGCAACACAACGCAATCAGGTTAATTTAATAACTAAGAGGGATATTAAGCTTTTCAGTAAAACAAGTTCCATGATAAGGTGAACAAGGTGATATATCAGACCACATTGTCAAAAAATTCGCCCAAACATTTACCACTACCTTACAAATCCTAAGCATCATAACACTTCAGAATTCAGATATGCTCATAAAACAAGATGGTCCAGAAAAGTTCAAAAAACATGCACTAGGAAGGTATGCCATACCGTACCAAACCGGGAGGTACGACGTATACCATACCACACTGGTTCGGGACTGGTATGTGGTACGAGAGGTGTACCGACACTCAGTACACTGAAGCAATCCCTATATTAAGCATACCAACATAGTAATAAGGTGGCACCGGTATGGGATCCGGTACCAAGATGGCGTACCTTGTGCACTAGTATTCAAGAGCCCAATAATATTATTTCAACAGAGCGCTAAGTTTTTCTCCTAAATAGTTGAGACAAAATAATCATCTACCATACATAATGTAAAAGGCTTTGAAGTCCACTGCATTAGAGCCTGACACCACAAAAGCCTCTTTCGCATCTTGCTTTCCTGATGCTGTGACATTTTGTGTAGGGAAAGAGTTTCAAGCCATGAACGCTTCATTTCCTTCTCATCTCAGTTTCAGTTTGACAAAAGAAAAAAAAGAATGGCGTCTCCTACCACCAGAATATACCGCTCGCCTATCTTGGACTGGTTGAGAAAAATGAATCAAGTGGATTTTGTATGGGCCCAGGCCTCTCATATTTTTTAATTATCTTATCTCAGAAATCAAATCAGAACCCTTTTATCTTATAAAAACTATTGTCAATATCCTTTTAGCATATAAAAAAATATACTACCCAAAAAAAAAGATTGGTTTATCAAATTGTAAATGATGAATAAAATCTCCACTTTGTATAACCTGATTCTACAGAACCATGGAGAACCAAAAAAATTGCTTGCTCGATTTTTTCAAAAGCACTTTCTGATAGAATCCCAACCATGGATGTGTGTGCATGCATCCACATGTTAAATTCTAGTCAGTATAACTTTAAAGCAAATCAGAAGAATTTGAGTTCAAATGATCACAAAGATAACGCTACCTCAAGCCGCCGCACTCGTACAGGATCACCATCCATACTCTTTTCACTTGAATTTGATTCTTCTAGGCTAACCCCAGATTGTCTTTGATCCAACTGATCAGGGTTCAGAAGTGCATTGAGGATATGAATAAGACAGCATAGAATGCCAGAATCCAACAGAGGCTGCTTATCAATTGGCTGTAGATCAAAGACGAATGTAATATTAATTTATAATTCCTTCTTCCTCATTAGGGTGCTTGTCCATGTGAGGTAGTGCTCGTGCAACTAATGGGTTGTCTGTGACTGTGTTTTAATTGTAACTTGTGCCAAAAGGGAAGTCAATTTTTAATACATCAACCAACTGGATAATATTTTTTTCTCCTTGAAATTTTCACCAGTCAAACCACAAATACAAGTCACTCGGCCCAAACAGAAAAATAGAGAATCAAAAATGGCAAGGAGATCCATTCAGATTTATGCTCCATATTTCTAATATAGTGCAGAAAGAAAATAAAACAGGAAGCAAATTAACATTGCATTTACACTCATCACTTTTCAGACAAAAATAAAACAAGAAGTAAATTAATGTTACATTTACACTCATCACTTTTCAGACAACTATCAGGATATAACTTGAGACTACATTGGAGCTGCCACAAGTCAAACAGCAACAACAGTTAACAAACACCTAAAGATATTTCCCAAAATTGTTGATTAACCAGCTCACGTCATTCATATTTAAAGTTTTATTTGGTAAACTAATAACTCTTGAATAGTACTCAGAATATTTGCTCTACATATGAGAGAAGTCAAAGGCACCAATACAACCTGGACTGTGGTTTGACATGACCCTGCTCATGTGACATTCATGCAGCTGTGTTTAGACATGCAGAATGAAAGGTTGCAGATCGCTGCATGTATCATTTGACTAAAGCATTCTAAAGAAAAATTGAAAGCAAACATCAAGAATATCAGAGCACTAACTGCACATCCGATCACAATAATGAAGCCTCATATGAACTGCAGTGCAGTTGCACCTACAGAAACCCATGCCACTCAAGTCAATTATCACTTAAGTCAAAGTATCTGTTTAAATGCAACAGAAATCAGGATGTATTTCTCCTTTTACTATAAGGAAGCTGCTGCATGTTCAAAAAACCTAATTTACACTCCCAAGAGACTTAATATGGTACTCTCATGCCCAAAACAAACACCTGAAGGATACTAGGAGAACATTATTTTTATTTTCTTTGCTTTTTCAAAATTTGGAAAAGCAGCTATGGTGAGCAGCAGTTGAAATACAGCATAGTATAAACGCATTATGTGGGTGTATATGTAGATACCTTGGTATTTTAAAGATTTTTAAAATTAATTAAATTCAAAAATATAAATGAAAATAACTGAAAAATCAAAAACCAAAAAAATAAAATTAGAAAAAATAAAATTGAAATATACACTCCAAATTTTTTTGAGAGTCAGATTTTAACGTAGTATGGCATGTTAAGCTTGAAAAAAATAACAAAATTGCCCTACAAACTATGCCCAAATTTCAGGTATAACACCACAAACAAATCTATGATTTGTCAAATAATAGACAATCAAAAAACAAGCAACAACTATTCATGACTTAAAACTAGGTCTGAAGTACTCACTTCAATTAAAAAAAGACATAATATTTAAGCTATTAATCTTCAAAAAGGCACTCAAAAGTCAAAATTTTTCTATAAGAAGTGAATTATCAGAAAACAAGGGACTGTCATCAAATTTTTTGTGTGCCTAGGTTGCATATGCAAGCAACTTGGGCCTTTATAGGTTCCTAGTGTCTCACTATACAGCACAACCCCTACTGCGCCATCACCAAGCTGCATGTGCATATGCAAGACCATATGTGAAGGCATAGACTGCTTCTTAAAACACTGGTTAATTTGAAAGTAGCCAAGATGATCAAATAAGCAATGTGATGAAGCAGATCTTAAGCCCAACATTGTCTAATAAATAAACCAATAAAAAAATTACAAAAAAACTTCAAATTAATTAAAAACATAAGGACATACCCCTGTCACCAAAATTTCTACTGCAAACAATAAATTTGAACCAGGGCTGACACCATCCTGCAGATAGGCAAAAACTTATGAGCACAGACCCTTTATCATTATAAAAAGTTCAAGAAGGTTTGGAAAATGCACTAGAGCAGAAGTTGGCAGGAGGGAAGACCTTTGTTTCTGAAAAAAAGCTGATAACATCTTTGACATGCAAAGATCTTCCTTTGCTATAGATTCTCAACTTCTCCACATCTGTTACAAAGGCCCTTCCAACAACAAAAGAAAAAATGTGTGCTTCAACTAACCTGTCATCAAAATTATGAGTTTAGAGAGCTTCATATCATTGCAAACTTGATGGTTACTGAATGACAAGAAAATAAATTTCATTGGAAGCTGGCATCCCGCACCAAATTTTATATAATGGAAATTTTCTTGTCAATTTTCAAACTAAGCACAATGTTGGTGCCGGCTTTTGGAATTTGTATAAAGAGCTGAGTTTGTTAACCTTATTCAAGTTGCAAACTGGCTTTAAATAAGTAAAAATAATTACTTTCTTCATTATAAGTTTGCTTTTAAGAACTGATTCATTATTTCAAAAATTTAGGCATGGATTGCTTATGCAATTATGCCTATTTAGGTCTGGATTGCTTATGTAATTATGCCTAATTTAATAAAAGCCTCTCTTAAATCTGGTAATCATCTCTGTCAGCGTACCAAAATCCCATGGCTGTGTTCAAAATATGTGAACAAGATTTTGAGGATGAAAATTCACCCAACTAACAAACATAATTAAGGTAATTATGGTAATGATAATATGGTCCAGGCAACAAAGGATTTTGAAGTAAACATGATCTCCAGAAGAAATGAGAAGAGAGATATATTAACTTGAATAGGATCCTTCTCAAAAAAAAAAGCTCAAAGAGCATATTTGTAGTTGATAGCCAAACAAACATTGAGGTTAACTTACTTTTGGCACACATATAATGGTTCAGAATATCAGAACATCCAACAATGTTAAAATGAGGTCTTCTTCATATCATATATAAAGCAAGAAGTAGTGGTTTATTGGTAGCTAATTTTTACCTGTATCATGGCATTAGATTAATAAGCTACTATAGTAGAAATATTTTAACTTTTAGGCAATATCAATACACTTGATGGTCACTAGACATTAAAATATGCAAACATAGTTTTCTTTCATAGTTTTTTATCTAATTATGTTGTTGTTGGTTCAAAGTTTGGAGTTCTCAGAGCTTGCATCCTTTGATCATGCCTATCAGAAAAAGCAATGTATATTCTAAAGTGTGCATGATGTGTGATGTGTTTATAAGAATTCAATGTGCATTTTAGAGGACCAAAAAATCATTTGACTACAAAAAAAAGGAAGAAGAAGAAGTTTTGTTTACATGGATTTATGTTTATTAAATTACGTAACGGTTTTTTTTTCAACAAAACAGGCTAAGCAAGGTTGGAAAACTCGGTTTTGGTTTTGGCAGATTCATCCCAAAAATATGAAAAAAAATATTGAAACCAGGAAAGCTAGGGAGGGCAAAGCACAATAAGTGAGAACATTGCAGTAGAGTACATTATACCATCAATAATCTTTGGAATTATGATTTTACTGTTTACAAACTGAAAGTCTGTGAGTACAAATGATCATAAAAATCTATCAAAAACTCATAAAATGTTTGAGATTAATGTTACATTTGATTGGTTGATGGCAATTTAGTTATCAAACATCTAGACAAATAAATATCTATAGAAACATATGCAATTATATAAAGTTGCAAGTAAATATGAAGTAAAAATAAGGATCACCATTATATCAAGCACCAAGCAACAACAATCAAGGTTGCCACAGGCAGCCACCAAGGCACCTGCATGATCCTGCCTAGGCACCTGGGCAACCCTACCACATAGGCTCCCGGTTCTTTCCAGGCCTTCAAGAGAGGCAGGCCTTCAAGAGAGGCAATCACTCAAATGCCTAGGTTGGCAACTAGGTGAGAACCTAGACGCCTTGGGACTGATTTTGCCTTGAGTATGCACCTTATTCACTGATTTATGTAAGGCATCGAATCTTTTAACTAACTCAATTTTTAATTGTTGAAAAATATTAACTTTAAGAGAGAAAAATTGACTTGTTTATAAGGTATTCTCCTAGAAGCTAACTGATGCTTGAACATATTACGTTTCTAAGAAGCTTTAAATACTGTAAAATCATTTAATAGAAAAACTACTAAATAATAATTAAATCAAATTATTCATTATTGTGTAACTAAAGTAGTTGACAGCCTTCAATTGTTGTTCTGTACTGCATTATGAACAGCTTTCAGAAAGACAAGCGATTGCTAGTCAGTATGTGCTGAGGCTCTGAACGCTTCCCAACTTGCTTCAATAACGGAATAGCTTGATTGATCAATCAAGAAGTCCTGCAGCATCTTCCAACTCGCTGTCCACTACCCTTTGCTTTCTTTGCCAGACAGGAAGATGCAAATTGCGAAGGCCATGTGCTTTCTATGAACTATATATGACATATACAAAAGGATAGGCACCCACTTTGCCACCTATGTGTTTTGCATAGGCCTTTAAAGAGGTCAATGCCTAGGACCATCTATGCAGTTTAACAACTATGCAATGTATGTTTTGCGATTTGCACGGTTTGAAGAATAAATTAACACCTAGATGTATCCAAATGCCCGCAAATTTAAACTAACATCTAGCAAATCCGAGATTAAAAATTTCGAGTCTACTAATTGATACATAAACCCTTTTCTCCTCTTATCCCCTTAAAAATCTCTCAGAAAGCCTAAAAAGTCTTTTACATCTAGGAATAACCATATTGCTCTTGAAGTTTGTAATTCCAAATGCTTCCTTCTAAAGGTGGCAAAAATTCATGTTCAATTCCAAGGTAACATTTCTCTGAGCCTTTACTTAACATCCAAGAGTAAGTAGCCCCATTTAAACTCAAAAAAAAAGGACCCAAAATGAACACTACCTAGCCTACGTACTAAGAAATGAAGAGATGGCCCAAACATAATAGTATTACCAAAATAATGCTTTAAAAAGAACATCTAATGCCAATTCCATTCACCTTCAACTGGAACAGGCTGAAATCACCAAAGCTGATCCAAAACCAACCGAAACTAATGGAAACTGAATTTGGGGCTAGTTTTTCAGTGATTCAGCCAAAACTTCATCTTGAGGCTAGATGTCAGTTAGGTGTGTCTACTATGATGGCTACTTGGTTTTGGAAAGGCATTACAGTATGTCTTTGCATCAAGTCAACTTGTTTGTGTATATTCCACAAGGCAATCATCTCAAGCTACTTTCAAGTCAATGAAATTATACATCAATAGTAAAAAATATGCATGCACAAGAGCATTGCCTATTCTAGTTTTATAGCATAAGCATAGCCTTGCATAATGAAAATAACGAATGAGATGTTTTAGAGGCATCCAATTAACCACTTAGCCATAATAATGTCAAGATCGTAGTCATCTAAATTGGGTCATCTTATTGAGTGGTCCTGTCAATCCAATCATGGCACAGAAAATGGATTCATTATATTTCTAGCTCACATTTTGAAGGAGATCCAAAAATCCATTTGGAAGATTAAGAACTAGTTTAAAGGGATAACAAGAATTATTAAGAAGGATAGGAAAAATTCGAAAAGCTTGTCCTAATCCTTCCTTCCATTCAAAAGGATGCAAGTAATATGATTTTGCAACATCAGGTTCCCCTCCAATAAGAGCCAAATTGGCAACTGAGCTAAAAAGTATGCAACAGCACAAGTAGGCATAATTAGATCCATGAGATCATGCCTCTGTGCCAACTGCTCAAATGAAGATCTAGTTACAAGTCACTAATGGTCACAAAATCTTAATGGATTCTCAAGCACCTAACCATTTCAACAGTCAGTACCTCAAAAGGATTGCACGGAATCATGGAATTAAATAAATTTTCCTTAATGAGAGGGAATTGTAAAGGATTTTAGTAGCTAATGAAAATTTTTGAAATACGCTCTTTCCGTGGATTCTGTATAAGGGCAGTACATTTAAAATATATCCTTATTAGTACATCCTCCATCCTTGTAGGAGAACCGGGGAGATGCAACCTTTTGCGAGGTGCATAGAAAAGGTCAAAATCAAGAAGGTTTTGTTCAAACTTAATGACCAAATCTGCTATTGCATTAGCACCATGCATTTTGCAGATAGATACGAAACCACGAATTCACCAAATAAGGATAGAAGCCAACAAGGTGGTTTTCCTTCCAATGCTCATTTGATGAAAGATTTCAAGGTCATTGTCCTTGTCCGATACAGACCTCCATCCTTATCAAGGTTTTAAATCCTATAAGATAGGAAAGTCCCGGTTTTTCCATGGAACAGGACGTGCCGCCGTCCCACCCGATCCTGATACTTGGGACAGGAGATGTCCCAAGACGTGCCAATGAGGGATGGCAGCCCAGCGGGTTTTCTCGAGTATCCGACCCATCCCGAACCCTAATAGGATCCGTTTAGCAAAACCCTTTATGGTTTGGAAAGGGTTTAGGATTTAAAATTAAAATCTGTTAAGGTTTGGGACAGGTTTGAAATTTGCCCCTCAGGTAGATTATTTATAACATATATCTTTTTTATAAAATTTTACAAAAATATACATACAACAGAGGAGTGAGGGAATTTTGAACTTAATGTTGGTATAATGGATTATGGTTGTTTGTTCAAGTTTGAATTCGAAGTTTGATGTATTATCGATTTTTACTTGATATTAGTTATATTCAGGTCATTATGCAAAGGTCTTTCCCTCTGTCCCCCCTCTTCTTTTTTTTATAATTCCAGGTCAAGTACCCGACCCGAATAACCCAATCCAATTAAAGATTAATCGGATAGATTCGGGTACCCAACAGATTTACCATTTTTTGATGGTGGACGGGTTTGGAATTTTGGGTAAATTTTTAATCAAATTAGCGATGGGTTCAGATAGTAGGATTTAAAACAGGTTCGAATATGAGTAGGGCAAATTTTGTAGGTGCCCTATCCGTTGCCATTCCTAGCGTCGATCAGGATGCTGGAACAATGGCAGGACACTGGGACAACGACAGGCCAGTTCTATCCCGACACTTGGGATCGTACCCCATCCTTGTGTCCTACAAAATGCAAGTGCAATCAAAAGCAATAGTTTTATGTTCAACACTGTGGATCTCACTGTTATGGGACAGCATTGTACGGAGCACAACCATATGTATACATCGTAAAGGAGGTAAATCAGCATAGTATCCATATCATGTGCTGATTGGGTATTGTGCCAAGCCTTTGTGCCATACCAGTTCCCTACTAGTATGGTATTGTACTATAATATTTCCAGTATGGACCGGTACGGTCCGTTACGTAAATATTTGATCAAAACCTCTAAGATAATTGGCATTTGTTTAGAATTAGGTCCCTAGTATCCATTGTTGATAACGGTTTCCTTGGCATTAACATGAATAGGAGAACCAAAAATCTACCTTCAGATCTGCTTGCAGCATAGAAAACAAATTGTTATTTCCTAAATGCCTCAACATTTTACCCAATCACATAAATATTGATTAATTCAAATTATGTTTTCCAACACATAGGAAGGTTCAATAGGAGGTACAGATGTTTCGAGAAAAATAATATATGTGGAAAGAGATAAATGTCTTCATAAAAACTTCCACAAAGTTATATGCATCCACCATGATTAGTTCATACCAGCATACAAAGCAATATGGAAATTTAAGACTCAGCAACTAAGGGAAGAAGTGAGTTCATACTTAGCGACTAACTGAGCTACATTAGACTGCTGCTTAACTAGTCTACAAAAGATGTCTACTGCCATATTTAAGGCCATTTCTTTCTCCTGCACAAAAACAAAATTGCAGCATAAGAATCTGCATTGTAGTAAATATCAAGTACTACAACTACTATTAAAGTAATAATACTGACAGAACATGACCAAGTACTAAAAGACCTTTTCAGAGCTGGAAGAGCGGAATTCTTCCCAGAACTTCTTAAAGTCCAGCTCCAATTCATGTTTGCCTCTGCATTCATTAAAAGACGAAAGAAGTCTCTATAAATAATGTGATGCCATGCACATAGAAGTTCAACAACTAACCCATGGACAAGAAATAATGTTTTAAGCTATTATCTTCCAAGTACAGAGTAAAGGTTGATAAAAAATGGAGAAACAAAAGAATAGAAATGAGACACACCTAAGACGTGATATGGTGAAAAAAATCCCAACATCAAGCCACTCTTTTCAAATTTTAAGCGAGTCTTTGTGGCTTCATAACCAGAAAACACTAGAAAGTTGGTCAAAAATTACAGTGGCCTGATTCCCATTGCACATCTATGAAGTATGTTGATGGATGTTAATGAAGCTTTGATAATTTGTGAGTATAATCTAGTGAATATTCTACCTTAAACCCTGACAACCATATCCTATCTACAATGTCAGCTATATGAATCGCCGAATAATCAGTTTGATAACATTTTATAACTACAATCAACTAAGCAACTATTAAGTTGGTCAAAATTACATTGGCCTTAATGCCATTGCACATCTACAAAGCATGTTGATTGATGTTAATGAATCTTTGATAATTTGGGACATCTAGTGAATATTGTACCTTGAAACGTGACAACCTTCTCCTATAGACAATGTCAGCTATATCAAGCCTGACTTCTCTATATTTGCTGCAAACTTCTAGCTAATGCTACATTGGGTTAAAAAGGGGCTTTAGAAAAATCTTAACATAATAGATGATGCTATTATGGGATGAAAAACTTTCCTTGCTGGTCACATGGTTTCAGCACACACAAGGAGCAAACCACCGTAGAATTTCGATATTCTCTTTTAAAAGGGGAACGCTTAAGGTGGGCGACATCAAGACCAACTTCATAAATCATTTCCTAGATGAGAAAGGGTCCAAAGGTTATGAAAGGAATGTTCAAGACCAAAAATGTCTACCATTATCCTCAATTAACTAGGCTTGAACTGAACCAAGAATATCATCTTGCCAATATTCTAAGTAGTTGTATAAGGATGATGGTAGCCCATAGGCACTCACAAATGGTAAAAGCCTTCAAGAGGGGGTGACTGTGCAAGAACCAAATCAATAGATCGAGAGGCTAGGAGGCATATCTATGAGGGGCAATAAAGATTAAGAATGGAGAATATAAGTAGAATGTACTCAAACCGTAATTTGATTGTTTTATGGTCTTGTTTTGTAAGACACCAATGTCGGACCATTCAATCATCAATTACACAATAAATAGTATAAAATACACTCAGCACATCTTAAAGTCCTCGGGCTTCCATGATCTTCTAAAACCTCAATAGCTCTGATGTTGACTTAAACAAGTTCTACTTAACGAAGCTCAATAATGGCTATGACCCTGCAGGACTTGGATCAGAGTCGGGATGTAGATAGATCGAGTCAATCTCAAGGCAACCCAATAATTGCTTGAGTTGACTTGGTCAAACTCAGCTTAATATGTCAGGTGGCCCAATCAGTGACTTGATTAGTTTTAAAAAAGTAACTATGTAAGAGTGCCAAAAGTTTACAGGTTATAAGTGTGTAGGTTTGGGGTTAGATAAAGATTGTTCATTTTATTATTCGATCAACAATTACAGGTCATGGAGAAAAGAGTGGGGACCTTGGAGTCATTGTTGCAAGAAGAGGAAAGGACCGCCGGATGCCATTGTCATTAGGAGTGAAGAATAGTACACCACTAATGTTAAAAATTGCATGGGAGCAAGTGCCAAAAAAATGAGGTAGAATCAACCTTTTGAGCACCTATCAACTTGATAACACTCATCCCCACATTGTTGTATTAAGAGTCGTGTCCTGGATCTCCACATAAGTTAGGAGATCTACTAAAATGAAAGAATTTCTCATAATTAAAGAAAGCATAGTAGTAATTTATAAAAACCTTACTAAAAATAACCAATTGCACTTGTTTATGATGTCTTAATATAGAAGCCTATTTAAAATAAGGGCATTCCAATGCACAAGCCTCTTGCCTCTACAAGGTCTGAGAAGGGTCAAATGTACGCAGCCTTACCCTTGCATATAGAAAGAATGATTTTGTGTTTTCAAAACTGTGACACCTAGGTCACAATGGAGCAATTTTACCATTACACCAAGGCCCGTCCTCTCATGAACCATAGTTTACAAATTAGAAATTATGTTTTTTGCTAAAGTACAAGAGGACGGCAATATTTAGAAGTTGCATATAGTATGTGGGTAGCCAAGGGATCAAATAGCACTTCCTTCAAAAAATATAATTTGCTAAAAATAAAAGAGTAAAGATTGTGAAAAGGTTAGTAGGAACAAAATGGAAAAGACAATGTTTTAATAAGCGGCCACAATATAAGGGCGGTCAAGGAACTGCATAGCACAAATGCAATATGCAGGCCGCATAGGCAGATGCATACACGGTTGATATTTTAAATGTTAACAAATACATAAAATGTATTAATATGATAATAATCATAGCAATATTTTTTTTTAAATAATAGCAATATTTTTTATAAATAATAGCAATATTAATAACAATAACATCTAGCAATTAATGCTTAATACTTAGTACCTAATTCTTAATAGCAATAATTATAGCATAATAAACATATTGACATTATTAATATACATCTGCTTGGATGGCTTGAAACCCACATCCAATCCAACTATTAGCTTGAGTATGCATGATTTACATAGGTCTCAATAAAAGTGCCGATATATGTGAGCGCACAATCCTAAAAGGTCCACATATACGGTCAGTCAATGATAAATAGGTTGCATATGTAGCTAAGCGATTCTCATCAAACTGCATGTGTCCGTAAAGTACTAAAGTAACCATCTTTTTGGCCCATCTGTGGCCTGACTGCAAATAGCAATTGCATGTAGGGCATGTGGTGTGGTCAGGGGACAACATATGCATATCCTCCCACATAAGAAGCTTTATGCACCGCATTTTAAAACAGTGTGAAAAGGCACCTATCGATTTGATTAGACGCAAAGTAAAAGAAGATCCAGAAGAAGGGTTGATCAGTAAGCCAATTTGGGATGGAAGAAGAACCAAACCAAAGCAATTATGATCCAATGCTGGCATATCAATAATTTATTTAACTCTAGCATCCCACAATCATCAAAAAATTTAAAGGTGTGTGCAAGCTGAAAAATGTACAAAGAACCTCTTTTTATCTAAGTTCTCCTCTCTTCCATAAACAAAAATCTCATGGACTCATCATTAATCCAATAGAAATGGCCAAATCTCCATGCTCTAGTGATTTCTCAGCAAACACATGGCTCAAGGAAGCAATCTGATGCATATTCCATAATAAATATGGGCAATTAATAAGCTAGTCACATATTTTCTCTCCCGAACCATTATAAAAGGCCAAAGGACCTCTAATAACATGTCACTTCGTGAAAAAGAGATGAACAAATTATGAAATAAACTAATAAAGCATTAGCTAATGAGGGAAATGGTTCAATATATATACATGTATAATAGTGGTGACATCATACATGTAAGCCTACCAAGATACATGATATAAAAAATGAAGTATCTACATCCCATGCATGGTACTATGGCATATGCTCCCTCATTTATACCCTAACCCGGTACTAATGGCATATTCTCCCTAAATCATTGATACCCTTATCCCTAAATGTTTATAGACTTTATAGCACATTCCTTCCCAAATAGATTTTCTAATTAAGGAAGTACATTAGGGAAGCCAAACAAACTGGTGAATTTCTACAAGAAATTACCCTTTTGTCTTCTTTTCCTAGCTCGATTTTCCAAAATCTTCAAAGATTATTTTGCTGCTAATGTAATAATTTCCTAGTTCTGACAATTTAAACCGTTCTTTTTTTTCAAATTTTTCATGAAATTACACACTCAGATGTAACATTCCCAACCAAATTTAAATCCAAACCAAGGCACTTCGCCAGCTGAGCCATGCATATTGGTAAAAGCACGACCAAAAACCAGTCATACATCCGCACATGTAATATTGTCACTTTCCTAGTTGATTTCTTTTCCTTTTTTTATTCAAAAAAAAAAAAGGATTGGTCGCTTCATTGATTATAAATTAGACGTCCCAGCAACACTATGCACAATTATTGGTATTCAAATATATGCAACAAATCCAACAATGGAGAATCCACTCTGCTTCTGATACACCTTGCAGAATTGACCAGAAATTTGAAATTTAATTGCTTGAGTTAATAAGTACTCGAGGATCTATTCTATGCTGCCAGCCGTCACATGTCTTATAGTGTGTCCAATATGATTGGAAGTAGCTGCCTTGAAATTCCCCAAAAAAAGAAGGGATAACCATTGTTCACAATTTAATCTGTCAGCAGAAAAATTAAATAAATCTATAAAATGCCCATAATTTTTTGATCGAGCATTGCATCCCTGACCTGTTGAAAATATTCTTGTTGCATAATATAGAAGTTTTTTAGCTGTAAATCTTTGAAATTTTGAAATGCAGATTCTAGTATTTCCTATCTAATTTTCTCCTCAAAAACAAAACAAAAAAAGGTCCGCTTTTGCCGGTAGTTCATAGTCGCTGGATCAGAAAGAGTCGATCTTTCTTCTTCTTTCGTGATGACAAGGCATTGTACGTTTCCTTGGGGCCATCAACAGGCTAACAATCGGAGGCAGCTAAAGGAAGACGCACATATCAGTCGAGACAAGTCGGAACTTGAAGCGAGAGAGAGAGAGAGAGAGGGAGGAAGGGAGGGAGGGAGAGAGAGCGCAGACCTGGAAGGGGATGAGCCCAGGAAGCCATATCGTGGCGGCGACGCTTCCGGCGTTCCAAATTCATAAGTCCCGTCAGCGGCAACGGCGGCAGGCCCAGAAGCAAACGACCCGGAGGACTGGGATTGGGACTGGGAGAGGCCAACCTTCTCTTTGATGTCCTTAAGCAATGAGGCCCATTTCATCGTTTTCCGCGATGACTGGAACATGTGGTCCTCATCCGACGAATCCCCACCACCTCCCGATCAAACCCTAGATCCGATCCCCGGATCCAGAGACCCCGATCCCCTCCTCCTTCTCCTCGACCTCCACACCCAGCACCTCTAATCAAGAAACAACCAGATCAAAACGCGAAAGAAACGATGGCGGCACGGCTGGGATCGATCGAGACGCCAGATCTCGTCCTCCGCCGCGGTGTTCCGATCGGAATCGATCAAAAATCGGGTTTTTATAGAGATTTAAAGGGATTTCTTTTGGGGGTAGGGGAATGAGGTGATTTCTTGGGGGAGGGAAGGGAGAAAAATGAGAGAAACAAAGAGAAAGCTGAGAGAGACGCGATTTCGGTTGGGGAGGGAGGGGTCGAGATGGAGAGGTTTTCTTTTTCTTTTTTCTTTCTTTTTTTGCCCTTTCTCGTCTCGCCGTCCGAGACGCAGAATACAATGAGCTTCGGCCAGGACGCGCTCTCTGCTTGCCTCTCGATTTATTTCTCCCTCTTCTCCCTCTCTCTCTCTCTCTCTCTCTCTCATCAGCGGGCTATATCGCCGCCCGCGCCGGTGCCACGTCGGACGTGCTTATACTGCCACGTGGCAACGCGGAACAAACGTGCGAGCCTCTCATGGTGGCCCACCTTGCCAAATACGGTCAATGTGTCATCGCAATAAAATACAAATTCCACGTTAGATCCGTGCCAGGTGGAAATTATGATTCACGCATTTATTTGCACGACTTGTAAAGTCAAGATGGAATAGATTGAAGAGGAGTGCAAGAGCTGTTTGGGCCTGTGGCGGAGGGGAGCTGGGCCGATGGTGGCGTGGTGGAGACTTCAAAAGAAAAATCTTTTTTGATGACGGTGTTGGGGCGGTGGTGATGGAGGAAACGAAAGACTTTATCCTGCTGCAGTGACCTACGGTGAGAATACTTGCCCAGGATTGCCTTGATAAGTGCATGTAATTTGGTAAGTTTATTCCTGACACCAAAGCAAGCTAGGTCATGACAGTAATAGATCAAGGGTGAAATTGGGTGCACTGGTTGTTTGTTGGATGTGTTGATTGAGCTTGGGTTGATTTTAGATTGACATTTGGTGTTGATTTTGGCCCTCGTCCGGCAAGTGTAGAATAATTGTGCTTGGATCTAGGGTGGGACTCGAATCTAGATTTTGTAGGTAATATGTATTATTTATTTCATGGCTTGAGTTTAATAGAATCCCAGGCTAAATGGTATTCAGGACTTGATGGAATTGAGTTGGATGGGGCCTACTTCATTTGTTTTATTAGATTTGGTTCAAATCACGTAATAATTGAATGCCATTGAAAATGGAGATACCCCAAGAATAAAAGGGGAAAAAATGAAGTTTGGAAGTGTAAGAAGGAAAGTAAATTGCTTTAATTATATAAGATATGGAAAAATGCTCCTCATTATATAACACTCAAGTATATGCATGCATGTGCTATGAAATGGATTTCCAAATTAAGCTTAGTGCGCAAATTAACACTTCCCACATTTTTTTTCTTATTTTCTCTAATTAAGACTAGTTAAAATTGATTTTAACCATGGTTAATTATTCTTGTAATTGAGTCTAGATGATTTAGATATTCCACTGTTTAGGGTTTATCTTACTTGGGTTTTTCCATATTTCCTACACATTACATATATAAAATAGTTATACTTGAGAAAACCAAAAGAATCTCCAGCAATACATAATTGAAAAATGATCTTTTAACATAGATTGACATGGAGACCATCCTTGGAAATATCTAGCTCGAGTCATAATATTGATTACATTTTTACCCAATTAACCAATGCAAGTGGGACATTACATAAGGGGATATATAAATGTATTGCGAATATATTTGCTAAGAAAGGGCCTTCCATGCCAACAAGCTTTTTTGCACACCATTGCCTGCTGACATCAAGATTCAATGCTCCAATGATTACTTATGGCCATGTCAATAATTGGAAAACTTTTTCGCCAAAATAATTGGTAAATATTCTTTGGTCTCTTTGCATTAAAGGATTCTCTATAAAGTTGTTGCTTCGTGATGGACTCCGCATTATTGATTTTTTGATCATAAAAAAACTCAACATTATGCATGATAAACTTGATAAGAATTCTCATGAAAAGCATAGGAATTTTCCTCCTACATTGGAGTAGAAGTTGAATTTAATTATGAAAATAAAAAATAAATGTTAGTGGGGGAGAGAGCGAGAGGGATAATCTAGACATGGAGACAACCTCAATAGGCAAGATTCTCTATCAAAATGTGAAGGATTCAAAACCTACGGCACTTGCATCGAATAACTATACAAATAGGCTTGCTACGCAAAGGACCTAGTCTTCTGATGTAACCAATAGAGAAGAAAGACCCGCAACTGATCATCAATGGATAGTTGACAATTTAATACCTATTCTTAACATTCAACCTGTGTAATCAGTTCTCAACAGTTGTGCTTAATTGTCTTTTTTAAAAAAAATATGTTCACCAATTTGATGGTGGCACTAGCAAAGGGGTGTGGGAGGTGGCTTTAGACACCAGGTGCTTTAGTTGAGGGTTCAAGAGTCAAAGGCCAAGAAGCTTCCAAAGAACAACAACCCAAGCTTTACCTTAGCCGCAACTCTTCCTCCCTTTGTTGTTCCGAATAAAAAAAAGAAAAAGTAAAAACTCCATCTTACTTTCTCCTTTGGTCTACATCAAAGTTAAATATATATTTTGCTACCTTACCCACCTACCCCTCAACATTGAATCACTCAATGGCAAATTTAGAATTGGGTAAGCTTTCATCATCCCACTCTGTTGGATTTTGAAGACTAGAAATTTGTCACACCGTAAAGCAATGGATCTGTACCGGCTCCATTTGATGACCTCTCAAGCCTCGTGGCCAAGACCGGATCGGGTCACCCCCGCCAGGTCAAAAAAAATCCCACCGCAAACGTGCCAAACTCCAGATCTTTAAGCTGATCTTTTGCGCAAAATAAAAGCAAGGGATCCATCTGTGATTTTTGGAGAATAAATGGGCTTAATTTGTGCTTTTACTTTTTAGGCTAACTTTTCCTCCTTTTTAAAAGCCTTACTAGTTATGCGCAGGCGTCAAGTCTGTATACGTCTCCGCCAATCTCGTTTCAAAACTGATCTGGTGCTTTGCCGGGATCATTTAAATGCCAGCACGCAGACACCATAAAGAAACTCAAGCAGAAAAACGCAACAAATAATAATAATAATAATAATAATAATAATAATAAATGCCCACTTGACATCATTTTTATTTTTTTATTTTTTAAAATAAAAAATAAAAATGATGTCAAGTGGGCATTTATTATTATTATTAAAAATTAGTTATATCATTTTTATTTTTAAAAAATATTAATATATTTGGATACAGTCAATTATTTTCTAAAAATAAATATGGGAATGATGATGGAGAAGATGGTAGGATAATAATATTGGTGGTAGGTTTGACGAAGGTATAGCAGAGATAACGATGAAGAGTACGATAGTATGGTGAAGGCGAGAATGGTGACAGTAGTGAGAGTATCGCCAATGTGATAGAAATGATAATAACAGTAATAATGGTATGGTAGAGGAAGTGACAATCGTGATAGTGGTGGCAATGGTGATAATAGCAGCAATGATAATATTGGAAGAAGCAGTAAAGATGGATGTGGCGGCAGCAACAGTAAGGATGGCAATGGCAGCGATAGTTTTAATGGTGGTGGTGATGAAGGAGGCGATGTTGATGGTGCTAATAAAAAGATATAAATTTTTTATTTTTGAAAATATTGAAAATAGGAATTTATAAAGATTTTTTTCCTCAAAAAGATTATTGTTTTATTTGGATTGCAATCAAGACAGAATGATAATTTGCTAAAACCGTGCTTGTTGTATGACAAGGGGTGATTAGATTTGAGTCAAACTCGACAATGAACAATTAAGCACATTTAATTTGTGATCTGAATTGAGTTTGAATTTGCGATTAACATGGCAATTTATCAAATTTCATAAAAAAAACATCCATTATAGCTAATAAATTTTTTTCTTAGAAAAGAAATATTTTCCCCAAGGAATACTATTTTGGTAAGTCCACACCCACCCCCCTACTAAAATAGGTGCTCTAAATACTAGTTATATCTTAAATGACTTTGTCTATTCCACAACAATGAAAATACTAAATGAAGGTCAAGATTCTACATTGGATAGCAGTTGACATTACAGCGTAACAATTAAAACGGCCTTTTGTTTAAAAAGTCCGGCCTGCATTGCACTCGCCCGACTCACCAATGGAAGGCCTGCAGAGACCTCCGGCAGCAGCCACCGACTGCCACCAACCTTGGTACGAACGAGTTCACGAGTACCGGGCCGGAACCCAGTCGTCTCCAAATAAGACAGCCTCGAGATTCGTGCAAGAGATGTGCCGTACGGCAGCCGAGCAGAGATTAGAGATAGATACATCTGTGGTGGGCCCCATGGAGCAAGACTATGTGGGCCCCAGAGAGGTAGGGAGCAGGTGTGGTGGTGGTGGTGGGCTCCACGTGGCGTGGGTTCGGAAGGGAAAAGTGCGGGATCGGAAGCGCGGCCGAGGACGCGGAGATGCGGAATAACGGGCGGCATTGGCGGACCCTTTTGAACGCGTAGAGATCGGCTATGGGGCATCGAACGCCAAACAGCAGATTTGTTTCAAACTCATCTGGGATCCGTGAATTGCATTGAGATCAGTGTGTCATATATATATCACACGGAATTAATAATAAAATAATAATCTAATCATCTACAATCAAATTAGTTTTGTGTCACGCCCCGAGCCCGAGGCGTGGCAGACGCCGCACGCCCGTGCGGCGGGCCGCCCAGGCGTGCAAGGCAGCTGATCATATCAAAGCAATCACATATATTTAAAGATGACATAATTATTCAAAAAGCAGTCTTACAAAATTTCAGAATAGCATATTTGCCAACATAATTCAAATGTCCAAACTAATCTAACTAAAATGCCAATAACTGAAGAAATCATCAGGAATCTAACGCACTCCCCAATCCCGTGCGATCAAGCCTCTGGATCTGAAAAACAGAGAAAATAAAATAATGAGCTACACTAGCCCAGTAAGCAACAAAATACCCCAAAGTGGGGTCAGAGCATATCAGATCAAAATACAGGATAGTAACTGGAATAATTCATAAATAACATTGTTTTACTGTTCTCAAAACTTATTATCATTTTTCCAAAAACTCTGATATCATAATCTCAACACAAACAGGCTACGGCCACGTACCCCAGTGGCATGGGTTGCACAAAGTGCCAAATCCACTATTATTACCACCGATGGCAGCCGGTGTTGCACAAAAGTGCCAAATCCACTATATTTACCCACCGATGGCAGCCGGTGTTGCACAAAAGTGCCAAATCCACTATATTTACCCACCGATGGCAGCCGGTGTCCAGAAACCATTATTCTAATCACCGGTTGCGCGGTGTCGAAACTGGTTCCTCACAGATTACAAGTCGACAGGTCCAACGTATAATCCCCATTGGCGGGGCCAGAACAGAACAGAACAGATCATAGCCATGCTGAGAATGCATATATATATATATAAACAGATTTCATAAATTGCCCAGTCATAATTTATGGATTTCAGAGCATAATTTTCAAATAAAATTTAACATGCTAGACCCATTTTACTAAATACAAAACATATGTCGAAACTTAATCAGTTTATCAAACAATTTGGAAATCACACTTGAAGTATTAAGTTACTTACCTCTTCTCGCTTAATCCCTACTTCAGATAGGCGGATCAGGTTCACCTGTTTAAATTTAATTAATTTCTTTGTTAATTTCAGAGCTAAACAAAAGTTCAAAAATAATACTACTGGGCACGGCCCAACAGGGCCCAGAGTTGGTCCATAATGAACATGGCCCGATAGGGCCCACATCAGATGCGGCCCAATGGGCCCACATAGACTCGGCCCAATAGGGCCCTCCCAAGGTTGGCCTCTAATTTGTTCATTTATGCAATAAAAATTCGTTTCAGGGACCAATGTCTAATTACATAGCACCGTTCTGTAATAAAACTTGGGTAAAAGGACCAAACAAATATAGTTGAGGGACTTTATGTAATAAATCTTTCCTACAGGGATCAATATACTGCCAAGGGCTGAACTGAAAAATTTCATTTATTGGCCAAATGGGTTCGGATTTTGGGTTCCGGGTTCCGGGTTCGGGTTCGGGTTCCGGGTTCGGGTTCGGGTTCGGGTTCGGGTTCCGGGTTCGGATCTGAACTGGGCCCAAGTTGGGCCCACAAAGGTACTGCCCAACTGGGCCCAACCGGACTGGACTGGGCCCAAGTTGGGCCTGCAGTGGACTGGGCCCAACGGCCCATCAAAGTGCTCACGGCCCACAATGGGCCTTCTTCCTTCCCGATCTCCCCATGGACAGGGGAGATGGGAAAACGAGGGAGGAAGGAGGGCAGCAGGGTGGCCGGCCTAGGTGGCCGGACAGTGGCCCGGCCAGCGGCTCGCGGGGGACGCGGCTGTCGGTAGGGCGGTCGTGGCCGGCGGCAGATTGCTGCGGCGACCGGCGTCGAGGAAGAACCGAGAAGGATCTCGGTTTGGGGCAAAAACAGGGGAAAATATCACGTTATTTGGCAAAAAACGAAGGCAAGGAGAAGGAGGCTCACCGGCGGTCGATGGAGGTGGCAGATTCCGGCAGCAGGTGGCTCGGTCCGGCAGCTAGCAGCGGCGACGGCAGCGGTGCTTTCCGGAGAGGAAGGAGAGCTCAAAACAGAGGAGGCTCAAGTGGTGATGGTGGTTGGCCGAGGCGGCTCGCCGGCCACTTGGGAAGCGGGAGTAGAGGAAGGAGAGGGAGAGGAGAGGGAGGAGAGGAAGAAGAGGGAGCTCGGCGGTGATCTGGAGGAGGGGGGGAAAAGGCTTTATAGCCCTAGGGCAACGGCTCTCCGCCGTGTGAATCGCGGCGGTCGAGCGAAATCCGTGGCCGGATTGGCCGCGGATTAGCTGGAGGGGGGGTGCCGCGGATGCCCACGACGCCCTCGCCCCGATCGCCCCCGGAGGGGCCGGAGAGGATCGCGTTCGCGATCCTCTATTCCGGCTCTTCCCCAAAAAGAACGGGGCTGAAGTCGGCTGGGGCTGCCGACTTCAGCCCGTATCTCACATTCTCTCCTCCTTATAAAAATTTCGTCCTCGAAATTTAACATACCTTAGTTTACAAAAAAAAGGTCCGGATATTTTTTTTTTTTTCATCATCTTGTCCTCCAGTTCCTGCGTAGCCTCATGTTCTGAGTGATTGCTCTACTGGATCTTAACATAAGGAATCGTGCGCCTCCTCAACGCTTGTTCTTTTCTATCAACCACACATACAGGCTGCTTAATGTGCATAGCAGAGAACTCGAGGGAAAGTATAAGCACCACTACCTATGGAGCCAAATTCAGTGTCTCCACGGATCTGCTTTTCATGGCAGTTAATGGCAACAAAGTGTGATGCTAACCAATCCATATCGAGAATTGTGTCAAAGTCATACATATCTATAACTATCAAATCAGCATGCAAGTCTCTACCTACTATCTAAACTGGACAAGTCTTGCAGACCTGATTACCAATCATCTCACTTCCGGCAGGGGTGCTAACATGCAAATCATACTCTAACGGCACACAAGGTAGGTCATATTTTCGCACAAATATCGATGACACAAGGAATGTGTAGCACCATAATTAAATAGTATATAAGCATAAACAGAAGCAACCGGTAGTGTACCTGACACCACAGTATTGGATGCCTGAGCATCCTGATGAGTCAGTACGTAAATACGACCCTGTGTGCGCGGTCTCCCCCTTGTCTGCTGCTCAGGAGAAGAAGGCTGAGCCGACCGAACCGGAGCAGGAGAAGCTTGTACTTGTTGGATCCCTGTAGCTTGGAGCCTCTGATCTGATTGTGATACTTGCCGATTACGACGGCACTCTGCTATCTTATGACCCTGTTGACCACATCTGAAGCATGCGCCAGATAATCGTCTGCAGAGTTCTGTCTTATGGGCACCTCCACATGCTTCACATTTAGACTGGTCTTGTTGAATAGTCTCTCCATAAGATCCCTGCTTTTCTGATTGCCCAGACCTATTACGAGATTTTGTTGTCCTACTAGAATTCTGTCCACTATGAGTATCATCATCTCTGCTCCTCTTCTTTTGTATTCTATCTTTTGAATCTTGTGTTTCCTTCCAGACAATTTCCATATTCTTGGCCCTGTCTACCAGGTCATCATAGTTGGTTGAGTGCACTACGGCCAAACCCCGACGTAATTGAGGCTTCAATCCTTCTTCAAATCTCCTCATCCGGGACTCTGCATCTATGACGAGGGTGGGAGCAAACCGAGCTAACCTGTCAAACTCTGCCTCATACTCATCCACGGTCATAGTTCCTTGAGACAGATTTAGAAATTCTCTCTCTAGCTCCCTAAGGCGACTTGAAGGGAAATACTTGGAGTAGAAGGCTGTGCGAAACCTCTGCCAGGTAAGTGCCTCCTGCTCGGGTGCCAATGTGCACTCCACAGACATCCACCAATGATGAGCTCGGTCCTGAAGCATATAGGTGGCAAATCTGACCTTCTCTTCATCGGTGCACTCCATTGCTCTGAAGGCTTTCTCCATTTCATCTATCCAGGCTTCGGCCTCTTGAGGACTAGTAGTGCCTTTAAAAGCCGAAGGAGCCATTCTCTTGAATTCAGCTATACTCCTTCTTTGCTCCGGAGGATCAATGACTTGCTGGATTGGTTGCTGAGGTTGTTGCCTCTGTTGGCGTACTAACCCAACGACCTCCTCAATCAGTTCGAGCACCCGAGTTTGATTTCCGGCGGCAGTTTCTAGAGTTGATTGACCCTGGGGTCCTGAGCTATGCGATGCCTCGCCAGCTTGGTTAGTAGGGGCTCTTCCCCGAGAGCCCCTGACCATCCGATTCAGGCTACGGACACGACGAGGCGGCATTCTGATTCAGTAAAAATATATAGATGTTATAAAATCATCCAAACAGAATAATATGAGATAATTAGCAAAAACAAATAAACATTATCCCCTTGTTTAGTTCCTACCCATCTCTCAACCTTTCCGACGAATCCTAGGAATTCTAAAACTTAGGCTCAAATATAACTGTTTCTCTTATGATCCCTAGTGATCTTAAACCTGAGCTCCGATACCACCAAATCTGTCACGCCCCGAGCCCGAGGCGTGGCAGACGCCGCACGCCCGTGCGGCGGGCCGCCCAGGCGTGCAAGGCAGCTGATCATATCAAAGCAATCACATATATTTAAAGATGACATAATTATTCAAAAAGCAGTCTTACAAAATTTCAGAATAGCATATTTGCCAACATAATTCAAATGTCCAAACTAATCTAACTAAAATGCCAATAACTGAAGAAATCATCAGGAATCTAACGCACTCCCCAATCCTGTGCGATCAAGCCTCTGGATCTGAAAAACAGAGAAAATAAAATAATGAGCTACACTAGCCCAGTAAGCAACAAAATACCTCAAAGTGGGGTCAGAGCATATCAGATCAAAATACAGGATAGTAACTGGAATAATTCATAAATAACATTGTTTTACTGTTCTCAAAACTTATTATCATTTTTCCAAAAACTCTGATATCATAATCTCAACACAAACAGGCTACGGCCACGTACCCCAGTGGCATGGGTTGCACAAAGTGCCAAATCCACTATTATTATCCACCGATGGCAGCCGGTGTTGCACAAAAGTGCCAAATCCACTATATTTACCCACCGATGGCAGCCGGTGTTGCACAAAAGTGCCAAATCCACTATATTTACCCACCGATGGCAGCCGGTGTCCAGAAACCACTATTCTAATCACCGGTGGCGCGGTGTCGAAACCGGTTCCTCACAGATTACAAGTCGATAGGTCCAACGTATAATCCCCATTGGCGGGGCCAGAACAGAACAGAACAGATCATAGCCATGCTGAGAATGCATATATATATATATAAACAGATTTCATAAATTGCCCAGTCATAATTTATGGATTTCAGAGCATAATTTTCAAATAAAATTTAACATGCTAGACCCATTTTACTAAATACAAAACATATGTCGAAACTTAATCAGTTTATCAAACAATTTGGAAATCACACTTGAAGTATTAAGTTACTTACCTCTTCTCGCTTAATCCCTACTTCAGATAGGCGGATCAGGTTCACCTGTTTAAATTTAATTAATTTCTTTGTTAATTTCAGAGCTAAGCAAAAGTTCAAAAATAATACTACTGGGCACGGCCCAACAGGGCCCAGAGTTGGTCCATAATGAACATGGCCCGATAGGGCCCACATCAGATACGGCCCAATGGGCCCACATAGACTCGGCCCAATAGGGCCCTCCCAAGGTTGGCCTCTAATTTGTTCATTTATGCAATAAAAATTCGTTTTAGGGACCAATGTCTAATTACATAGCACCGTTCTGTAATAAAACTTGGGTACAAGGACCAAACAAATATAGTTGAGGGACTTTATGTAATAAATCTTTCCTACAGGGATCAAATACAAATTACAGAATACCTTTTTGTGAAATAATATACTGCCAAGGGCTGAACTGAAAAATTTCATTTATTGGCCAAATGGGTTCGGATTTTGGGTTCCGGGTTCCGGGTTCCGGGTTCGGGTTCCGGGTTCGGATCTGAACTGGGCCCAAGTTGGGCCCACAAAGGTACTGCCCAACTGGGCCCAACCGGACTGGACTGGGCCCAAGTTGGGCCTGCAGTGGACTGGGCCCAACGGCCCATCAAAGTGCTCACGGCCCACAATGGGCCTTCTTCCTTCCCGATCTCCCCATGGACAGGGGAGATGGAAAAACGAGGGAGGAAGGAGGGCAGCAGGGTGGCCGGCCTAGGTGGCCGGACGGTGGCCCGGCCGGCGGCTCGCGGGGGACGCGGCTGTCGGTAGGGCGGTCGTGGCCGGCGGCAGATTGCTGCGGCGACCGGCGTCGAGGAAGAACCGAGAAGGATCTCGGTTTGGGGCAAAAACAGGGGAAAATATCACGTTATTTGGCAAAAAACGAAGGCAAGGAGAAGGAGGCTCACCGACGGTCGATGGAGGTGGCAGATTCCGGCAGCAGGTGGCTCGGTCTGGCAGCTAGCAGCGGTGACGGCAGCGGTGCTTTCCGGAGAGGAAGGAGAGCTCAAAACAGAGGAGGCTCAAGTAATGATGGTGGTTGGCCGAGGCGGCTCGCCGGCCACTTGGGAAGCGGGAGTAGAGGAAGGAGAGGGAGAGGAGAGGGAGGAGAGGAAGAAGAGGGAGCTCGGCGGTGATCTGGAGGAGGGGGGAAAAAGGCTTTATAGCCCTAGGGCAACGGCTCTCCGCCGCGTGAATCGCGGCGGTCGAGCGAAATCCGTGGCCGGATTGGCCGCGGATTAGCTGGAGGGGGGGGGTGCCGCGGATGCCCACGACGCCCTCGCCCCGATCGCCCCCGGAGGGGCCGGAGAGGATCGCGTTCGCGATCCTCTATTCCGGCTCTTCCCCAAAAAGAACGGGGCTGAAGTCGGTTGGGGCTGCCGACTTCAGCCCGTATCTCACATTTTGTCCACCAAATATTCTTATGCGGCCCAATTAGAGTTCGGAGTTGGAGGTCACATTACCTCTATGTCGTAGATTCCAAGCATGGTTAGGATTCTGATGAAGATTCTGATTTGGTAGATTTCTAGCCAAATCAAACTCTACTTGGTCCACTTATACACCTAAAATCAGATACCCTGTCACGAGAAGACTGCTATATCAAATGAGATAGTCTAGATTCCAGAACTATTATTGTTTTGTTCTACAATTCCACTAATAAGCAAATTGGGACACTACTTTTGTTTCATTAGTTATTTTCTCAAAATATGCACGCGCATAGAGAGAGAGAGAGAGAGAGAGAGCGCGTCATCTAAATTCCAACTCAAAAAAGATTATATTTGGTATTTCAAAGAATCGGAGAAAAATGGCTAGTAGTTTGAAAAAAATTTGAGATAATTAATTAATAAAAATGTCAATAAAAATAAGTTGACTGACATACTTATTTACTTGTTCATATGAATATAGGTGTAACATAAAAATAATAAAGAATATATAAAAAAAACAACACCACCACCATCGACGACAACAATTAATATTAGGATTTTTTTTTGTACATATAATTCTTTATCCTGTTTTACCTTATATTCTCTTTTATGGCAACTGTTGCGCTAGACTTTGGATTGAGGTCGGACTCCACCTACAAAGTGTTGAGATCAGTCGAAATCGATGTGTGTTAAGATTGGATGGGACCGAGATACTCTGAGGTCGGTTGAAACCAAGGTAGAAGGCGTGATCAACTTGCGAAGAAGTTCACTTATCGGAAGGTTTCTGGCAGAGGACTCTCTGATGCTTAAGTCAGAGATTTAGTGCAACAAGAGTAGTAGATTGCTTACTTGAGGGTCCCTCTATTGTCTCTATGTATAGGACAAGAATGATGTCCTTTATTTGATTCATCGAGTAGTGCTATAACTGCACGGTAACGGATTATCGTGCATTCAACCGCATAGTAACAGCTCCCCACAATTACTATTTGGTGATAACTGTGTCGATCATATATTAATTGTCATATTAGTGCAATCGTCGCTAAAGCCATTATTGCTATTGATGTAAAGATCCTCAGTGTTATTCTTGACTTATTTATCTCGGCTAAGACCGCAATCAAGGAGGTCGGATCAACCCGATATTAGGATGGCTAATATTCTTCTCACCAACAACAATATATTTTCTATAAAGATAGAAAAGTAATTTTATCTTATTTACCTTTTTAATCTCTATTTTGAAATAAAGATAGATAAGTAATTTTATTTTAAAAAAAAATAGCGGCATTTTGATAGTTGTCTGTGCAATAGTAGGGAGGGGAGAGAGAGGCCATGAAAAGATGTTAAAATTGACTTTTTGAACCAGTGGGTTGCTACAAGATCATATGGTATTCGTGTGGAAGTTAGCACAACTTGTCGACTTCCCAAAGCATATTGAAAAACTTTTCAAGATAGGTGGGAAACCATGGCGGTACCATACACGTATATAAACTTTTGAAAAATCCAAATTAGTGTATAAAGAAAGATCTAACCTCTAACTTTTCATGCTTCTAGCACCTCTCTCACCACCAAGACAAATAAACAATAATAAAATATTTCATTACTATTTTGATATATATCCTATTAAATGGACTTATGTACAATAATTCTATTTTTTCCTTTGATAAAAGATGAGGAAAATCAACTTTACTAAATAAATTTTATTTTATTATTTATTCTGACCAATTAAGCTTGACCAGACATATCACTTTTCATCAAATGTTTTTCTACAGCTTTAGATGATAAGTAAAAAATAAATTATTTCCATCCAAAAAAGTAAAGAGTTACTTATAGGTCCCCTAGCAAATAGTACTTTACTTTAAAATGGATCCTCACCAAAGAAAAACTATTTATGCACTCCTTCATATCAAATTATATATATTTGCAACTTATGTTTTAAGACTAATTCATGAATGATCAATTCATTCCTTGATATGTTTTTTTGTAATTGGATAATTGAAGATCCATTTGCAAGATTACATTTATTGCAAACTTTTTGTCGTTTTGATGAGAAAGTATTTGGAGGTTCCTCTTCAATTGTTAAATTGTTTGTAGTTCTTGCCGGTATAATTTCTCAATGTGAAACCTTCCAGTGTGTAGTTGGACTTTGAATAACAATATGTTACCTCTTTCTAATTAATAAATATATATTTGATACCAAAATATATGTAATGAACTTTTAAAATCTCAAATGATCATTTTTTGAATGTTTTGTAAAATGCATTGCTTACTATTTTTGTCGACGAAAAAATAATTTATCGTCATCATCATGGTAGATAACATTTTCATGTGCTTTGGTCCAATCTTAAGCCAATTTAATTTAGCTATACTCGAGGTGAAATCCAATTGGTCATTAAAATCATATATATTGTGGTAGTTCAAAATTATATTTGCTTCCTGCTTAATGACAATGGATTTGTTTCTTGTTATACTTGAAATCAATGTGGAACCTATTAATGTAGTTCCAACCTAGCTTATTTATATTTGTGATATGCCTAATGCGACATTTGTTTTAGCTATGATCAAGCTTAAGCTGGCTATATCAAGAAAAGCAGAGTTATTACAAAATCTTATGAAATTTTCTTAGGTCCAAACTTTATACTCCATGTAGACTCTTCATCTTCTAAATGTACTCCATAAAAAATAATATTTTGCACCACCTTATTATTCCAATTATGTTTGGTTCAATATAATCTTAACCCAACCTATCTCACCATTTTGTGAATCCATGCTGTTTGCACATGTAGTCATGACCAATAGTCACAAGTTAATTTGGTTGGAAATCTCTCACCCGATTCAAATAACAATTGAATATTAACCAAGGCACCTAAGGGACTAATTGCGATGCTAGACTAGATTCAAGTTCAAATTAGAGCTAGTTTGAGAAAGACACTATACTAGGGCTATAGAGGGTATAGGTTGAACGCTGCCAGGTTTCATCTTAATCCAACAAATTTTGGACCCATAACCAACCATTAGTTAATCAGAGTAGGTTAGACTAATGAAAAATATTTTAGATCCATTTACTTTTTTAGGTCCGAGTAAATTAGAATGCCAGAATTATTTTTATCTCGGAAGGATCATTATTATGACCTAGATTAAATCTGAAATATTCATGTTTGAGCCAGAATCCAGTTGGGTTCAGTTTGTAGTCCTGGTAAACATTAGAGCTTATCAAGTCAATCTATAATTTGAGGGAGAGGCTTGATAGGAAGCTTGAATTTCATGGTTCATGCAAATAGTGGTTCTCAAACTTTCCATACTCACCTATCACTCATGTTTAATTAATTTCCATCACAGCCAGCTACCATGCGTAATTACCAATCACATAATCTTTTAAAAAATTGAAACATCAACAAGTCTCTCTTGTTAGACATGGACCCACTTAACCCATAAATGCACAATCTTTGCTCGTAGACCCCATTGTAAAACTTTTAAAAATCCCACCTAGCGAAAACTCCCCATTTATTGGTAGATTTAAATTTCTTACAATACAAATCTTATTGGGAAAAAATAAAAAAGAGAGAATCATTTGGTTTCAGAATTTACATTTTTTCCCCACATGTGATAAAGTACAATTAGGATTTAGATTTCTTTTCTAAAATATAAATTTCACCCAAAAAAAAAAGAAAAGAGAAATGATTGGGATTTAGAATTTACATTTTTTATTCCCACTTTGTGATAAAGTATGGTTTGAATTTAGATTTTCTTTTAGAAATACAAAAATCATCAAAAAAGAAAAGGGATAGAGTTAATGAGAATTCAGAATTTTTTTCTTCTCTCTTCAAAGCTAACCCTATTTGTTCTTCAAATTTCATAATTGTCACTTAATTTGAGCCTTTTCTCTTATAAGTTAAAAAGGGAATGAAAAAAATCCAACTATTTAAGATACAATTAGAGGCTGATATAAACTAGTTTTTGCTTGAAGGGGGTGGGAGGGTTACAAAATAGAAGATGATGTAAAGGTAAAATATATCATGAAATGGGAGTGTGATCCTTATTATTATTGTTTTGTCATTCACAAGGACTTCTTGAATTAGGCTCTAATAATTTATAAATAATTGAAGTAACCAAAGAATAACTAAATAGTTTTATATCAATTTATTTATTGAGAATGGTTTGAAGAATCATTTGATTAAAGAAAAGTTGAGAAGAACTTACAATTTTTTTTGATAATTTGAAGAATATTATCATCATGTATGGAATGCCAATTGCATATCGTCATATTTTTGATCTTCTAGTGGAACTAAAACTATAAAGTACTTTAATATAATATGATGTTGAATTAATGATAAAATGCTAGTGAAAATAAATAAGAGTAGGATTAATAGGGAATCCAACAATTTCTAATTAATACACAAAAATATTTACGGACTGAAATGTTGAAAATATCATTACACTTTTGTTACATCAGCTATCTATCCCTACTATACTAATCATAGTGCTATGCACGGTTGGACCTTTTGCTCTATAGCTAGATTGCTCTTCTATAATAGAAATCTTTTGGTAATATAGAAAATATGAAATTTTTTAATTTGAATGTGCATGTGCACATAAGAAAAGTAAAATCATATTTGACTGCCCAACTAAAGTCTAGTAGAATTTAATCTGATTTACTAATATATGCAATGCAAACTTCAGATATTCAACCATCTTAAGTTTTCTATGTGATTACATGAAAAGAAAAAGGAAGTAAGAATGAATTTGCCATGAGATTAATGTTTGACCAAGACTCTCAAGAAAAAAGAAAAAACAAGTGAAGGAATACTGTTGTGACTGCGAGTCCAAAATATATAAAAAAAGGATGTAGATAAAAATGAAAATATATATACCTAGTTCGCATCCACCAATATTTGTCTCTTTGTTTTTTTTTTCCTTTTGTTTGGCAAAGCAACTCCTCATAAATCAAACTTTCATGGGTGCTTAAGGGTGAAACTTTTCTTGCATATGCATAGCAAGATAGCAAGACTTGGATCATTAATCTTGCCTAAAACATATCTGACTACTATAAGTAAGAAGAAATAGTAGCAATCCATTTCATTTTCATGTGCAATGCATGAGTGTTACAAATTACAATATTTATTTATTAGTATTAGGCATGCAACATATGTGCTTGTGCAAGAAAAAAATAAGAAAACATATTTAGCATCATTATTTGATTTATTTGTTGTAATGGGTTGTATATATTTAGACTATTTATTATTGCAAAGGTAGAGCTAGAAGAAGGGTGGCGTTCTACCTCTAAGAGTTTCAATTATAATAGTATAGGTGAGATAAGATTACAAACATTGCTAAAAAACAATAAAATTGTAATCGTTTGTCATACTCTCTAATATAATATAGAGGTGCTCTAATATTTATTTATTATCATTGAACATTAAATGAGAATGTGTGCTTTTATCTATTGCAAAGAGTTGCATATTATATTAGTAATTGCCTCCAAGGTGGAGTTAAAAGAAGGGTGGAGTCCTATCTCTAGAAGTTTTTATTATAATAATAGAGATGGGATTGCAACCATCCATTATACTCTCATGTTCAATATAAGGATATGCTCTAGCTATTGTAGATAGTTGCATATTAGATTAGTGATTATTGCAAAGATGGAGTTAAAAGGATAGTAGACTCCCACCTATAGAAGCTCCTATTATAATATTAGAGATGAAATTAAAATCATATATCATACTCTCATGTAAACAATGGATGGATCAGAGAGCTATAATGTAAGATTATAGAATATCTATCTTGGCAAGAAATTATTCATATATTAATATATCTACGACAAAAGCTATAGTTTAGTTACATAGAGCATCTCGTTTACATATGCGCCAATACTTTTCAAAGGAGCCCATCATATAATAAACATAATTGATCTTATTGACAAGTCGATGTCTTACTCTATATTTTCAAAGGAACAAAAGGATAATAGTCTAACAAATATAGATTCAGTCTAATTTAGGTGTAAAGTTAGATGCCAAAGCAAATAGAATTCGCTATTGATTTGATAGTTGAGTGTTTTAGCTATTGTAGAGAGTTGCATAGTAAATTAGTAGTTGTTGCAAAAATGGAGTCAAAAGGATGGCCGAGGCCTGCCTGCAGGAGTTTCCTTTAAAATATAATAGATAAGATGGGATTGCAATCATCCATCATACTCTCATGTATGGATTCTTTAGTCTTTAATTACTAGCATTGGGTATTAAATAAACATATATGTGAAGAAGAGAAAAATGAAAATGTTGAGTATAAGTAGCTATTTTAGAGAGATATATGTCAGATTAAAAGGTGTAATTAAAAGGATGGTGGAATCTTGAGGTGTAACTAAGAGGAGGGTGGAATTCTACTCGTATGAGTGCCTAATAGGAAAGTATAGATCTGGCTCTATGTTTTCTCTTTTTTTTCTTAGATTCAGAAAGAAAATCAAACCCTCACTGATATTCAAGATAGAACTCCATTGCATATTTATAGAAACATCACAAAATTTGAATTTCTAATGTTATTTAAAAAAATATCCAACTACTAGGAATTAAATGAGATCACAATAATCCATTGTATTCTGGTGTGCAATATGTAGTTGCTCTAGTATTTATTTCATGGATGTGAAATGTAGTTATCTATAAAATTTAAAAATAGTGCAAATATAACTTCTCATTGCATACTTAGATCTATTGCTTAGAGTTGCATAATAGATAAATAATTATTGCAAATAGAGTTAAAAAGAGGGAAGAGTCCTATCCTCAAGAGCTCCTCATAATTATTTTAATAATAATTATTACTATTTATTAATTATAAATAAAAATACATTGTAATATGGGAGGATATGATATCAAACAGAGATTATAAATAAAAATACATTCTAACTCCAAATTTTTCTGTTGGGCCGGCAGCCTGGGTCCAACTGATGAGGAGCTCATGAACCAGATGATTAGTAGCCGCGAATCCTCAGAGCGATAGATTGTATTGCCTTGGAGCGGAGCTACAAAATGGCGAGGGCCGCCAGATTCCATGAAAGCGAAACCTCGACGGTGGCCCCTCCGCTCCTCTCCTCCTCTCCTTCCTTCCCTCTCCCTTCGCCATTCGTATATCTGTGGCTGAAGAGCTCTCTTCTTCCTCCCTTCTTCTGCCCTCCTCGTTGCCCCATTATTTGCTCGCCGGTTGGCTTTCTCTCGAGAACTTCTTCGTCTATGTTGAATCCCCAAGCCTGGTGAGTCTCAGAGGCATCTAGTCTTCCCTTTCTTCAAATTTATTAGCTTTATTAGATTTCTCATTCGACCTGACTCTCGAATTTTGGTTAACTGAATAAAATTTCTGGTTTTGAGTTCTAAGAGTTGTGGTTCATGGGTCATTTTTATCAGCCTATCCATTGTAGCTTCAAATTCGCACTAGTTTTGGTCGTTAACGGTAAAATAACCCCATGTTTGTCGGGTTGCTCGAAGTAATTCCAGTAGTATAAATGCCCTTTGGTATTGTTCGATGTCTTTTATTAGATACCAAGCTTTCATCCCTATCAGTAATCGTTCTTTTTATTAGGGGAGAGTTGTACGACTTTGAGTTCTTCTGAAAATGTTGTCTTTAGCTGTAACTGCAACCCTGAATGATGATCTTGTTCCCGTACTTGAAAATATATGCTGACCATGAAGATAGTAGGAAGATCTCTTTTATTTTTTTTTCTCCTTATTTGTTCAGTAGACTTTAAATCATCGAATTAGTCAGCTTTTATGTAGATTTATGTTGTTGGAAAGCTGCAAGATCATGCTTGTGGTGATCGCTGGACATGCTGCACCAGTACAGATATTTGTCAACAAAAACCCTGTCAAATTGTTGAAAAACTAGCGCTGAAGTTGATCATTTGGCTTTTTCTGCATATTAAATGAATGGAACATTCAGGAAACTGAGTTGTTAAGGTTATGGATCAGATTTCAGGCTGTTTGAGTTAGTTGAAAGATTAGAATTTCTAGGTAGAAACATCATATATTTTCGATGGTTCTTCTCTTTCTTCTTTTGGGTGATAGAACTTGGTTACGCTCGATAGCTTCTGGCTTACTTTGATAAGTCGTTATTCCACAGATTAATTCATGCAGCATGGTTTCCTCTTCTGAAATAAGTGTGTCCCTTTTAAATTTGCATAGCTTGGTGCATTATGTTTTCAATCATTTTACTTTTTTTTTGATTGATTCTTTGGATAACTTTATCACAAAAGTTGGGTCTTGACGGGTCTCTTCCAGTTTTTATTATTCCTTTATTTTTGAATGAAAGATTGGCTACTTGGTGATCTGCACAGTTGTTTGGCCTGCATGTCTGTTTACCATCCTGAAGAAATTTGGATTGAAGGAAACATAAAAATCATAGTTCAATAAATAAGTTGCTCATGGATTATTGAGGATGGATAGATGGTAAGGGCTTGACACTTGAGCTGGTTTTCTGTTAGTAAGGAATCTGCTAATCTCCCTCCAGACTTTATTGTTGCCAGTGCGCTTTACTTTTCCCATGCACAACAGCTGTCTGATGCCAGAGTTCAGTTCAATTCCAGTTCTGGAATACTAGATACTATATGGCTGCATAATGGACAGCTGTATCTTTCCCTTTTACGTATCACCAAATTTCCACACTTATATTTTATAATACCACCAGTGTCAATCCTAGGCTTAAAAAAATGTGTATGGTTGATGGTAGGTTTACAGCCACTTGTAGAAAGCATGGCAAACTCTGAAACTCATCCTGATTTTATATTTATTATGATTATGCTCATTTAGTACTAGCCTGTTTTACAAATAGGGGGTCTATATGTTAGTACACCTCCGAGCAAGCTTTACTTCAAACATTAAATAGCTGCATTTTTAACACAAAAAAATTAATTGCTATAGGTCACCTTTGCTGTGCTGTACGGGCCACTGACTTTCCTGCACTAATTTGTAAAGATATATAACCTTGCTAACAGTTATGGTAATAAAGATATATACTATAAGAATGAAGAATCTGTCCTTTTCTAATATAGACTATTTGGGCTTATCTGCATTCAATGTTAATCATTTTAACATCTAAACCAGTACACTAAGAGATCTTACTTCCTACATGAAGTAATATGTGTATTCGTGGATTGAATGGATCTAAGCTTGATATGTTTGCATGAGCAGAAGGTGCCATGCATAAGTTTGGAGTAACATTCCAATAGACATTACAACATTTTTCCTTTATTATGACATTGTACATACTGCATTATGAGGTGTTATGAAGAAAATGCCCTTGAGCTGGGAAGAATTAATGGCTAACTACATCATCATTTACGATAACACCAAACACTGAACATGAACTGGGAAGAATTAATGGCTTTATGTGATGATATCTGATGAAATCCTATACCTGTCTATGTGGATGATATCTTAGAAGTATTCTTGATTTTATGTGTTTCTGTAGATTTGCCATCATTATTTGACATGTTTAACTTTGGGATGCATTTAATGCACTTCTTACATGATGAAAGAACCGTTCTTGGATTTTAAGTGTATGGGAATAAAGAAAAAATAACTTTAAGCCATTTATTTTCCATACACGTGCCTCTTAGTCCTTCCCTAGAAGCCTTTTTTGCTTGTGCCTGCACGAATTTTGATGTCTGAATCCTACAAGTGCAAAATAACTAATGCTTAATTTGTGGATTTACTCCATCAATCATGATATAGTATTTATAATGCCTGAAAAATAAAAAAAACTCGTGTTTTGAAGATCATGTGCGTATGTACCAAGTGAAGGATATACAATGGACAATGCCAACAGTGTTATTATATTAAATTGCATGTTAACATTTATAATTTTTGGATCCACACCATTGTTTATGATTTCCACATCTTTGAACATGCATGAACCAAATTTAATTTGTATGGGTTCTTCCAAATCATAAATCAAATTAAAACATTGCATCAAGCCATTTAAACTATTCTAGGACCACTTGATACATATCTAAATGGCCTTTAAAACACATGGTTTTTGGTTTCTAGGTATTTTTAGATGTTCTGGGTCATGATCAAAGTGCATATCCTGGATAACTTTTCATTATTTTTGCCCCTGTAGGATTGAAGCCTTAATCATTCCAAAAGGAGAAGCATGTGCATGCGTGCACATGCGTGCGTGTAAGTGCATGTTTGCATGTGCATGTCTGTGCATGCATTAGGGTTGATTAATGTTTTGTCTTGAGTGGTAATGATGCGATGCCCTAATACAGTAGCTGCGAGCAATACATAGCATGCACAAAGAGAGGAGGGGGACAGGGAGGGGAGAGAGTTGAATGGTGTGTGCTTATTTAGTTATTGAGAACTCCAGGAATTCAATTATGTGACATGTAGAATGTTTTGTTGCATTTCCTTAAAAACTGTAGGAAACAACTTTAGAAGGTTTGCATGGATTATGCAATTCGCTGGTTTTTTTGATAGTCTTAGCAGACATTGGAATGACTAATTTGCTGTAACCATTTTTGACTATCTGGAGTTATAAAATATTATTATTTCGTTTGTCCTTTTCTCCTCCTCCTCCCTCTTCCTTTTTCTTCCTATTACCATTTTTATTCTTGCGCGTCGCTTTCAGTAGCATTGATGCAAATAATGGTACCTAAAAATCATATATATCTAATAGTAATAGCCAAAATTTGCTATCATAACGGAAAGAAGTGCTTACTGTCATTGGTGGAGTTGAAAGCTTGCTGCTTTACATAAATAGAAAAAAATAATCTATATGGATCTTTAGTCATTCTAAATTTTCACTCCAAAAAATACTTGATTTAACAACAAATCTATACTGTACAACCACATTAAGAGCCAAAATATCCCTTGATTTTTTTTAAATGATTTTGAGAATTGTATATGTTGGAAGAGCAGGAATTGGAAATATTCGAAGACTAGGAATTCTCAACCTTTGCTGTATTAATGCCATATTTGAAAGGACGTCCTAATTGTTTTCCATAGGCAAAACAGGAAAGAACAATATTGAAACCGTGCATTAAGTGCAAGTGGAAGATTTGGGAAAACAAAGGTTAAAACGTAGGTTTGCTAGAAATTGAACTCCACCGCTCCAAAAGTTGAGTGCTGAGAAATTTGTTAGGATCTTTTGCTTCCTGAAGCCACTCATAAAGGCAGAGGTGCAATCTCTTATGGACTAAAAACTCCCAATGAGGTAGATTTAATTGCTACTAAACTTGAGCAGCATGGTTGCATTCTTTAATATTGAATATTTTGTGTACTAGATTTTACTGGTCTGTACCAGGCCTACCACATTATACTGGTAAGGAACCAGTACAATATAGGGCTTGATTCATTATTGTACGGAAACATAGTTCGGGTGCTGTTTTGACTTAGCATTTTACCATGCATTGGTATGGGGATGTACCATACCATGCATGGTTGGAGACCTAGTACTGAGATGTAAAAACTTGATTTAAACAAACTCGTGGCAGATCTATTTTTCTTGTAACCTGAAACACGAAAGTGCTTGAGCTCTGCAACGTATCTTATTAAGCAATCGAAGATGATTACTTGATATGAAGAAAAACAAAGGTAATTGAGCTGTGCAACATATTGAGCGAAAGGTGGTGTTTCAACTCAAAAAAAGTGTGGAGTTCCTATTTTCTTTTTATTGCAGTCAACTGTGCCTCATGCATGCAACCTAAGGGTCCATCCTGTTGTAGAAATTGCAAGAATATGAGACTTCCAAGTCATGAGCTTTTTCTTTAGTGGGCATCTTCATTTTGGTTATAGTTTGTCATCAATTTTAAATCAGCCTCCTGCGTATTCAAATAAATTCTGGGTTATAATTCTCATTATTCTATCTTTCTTTGAATATAAATTAAGGTATATGCTAGTGAAAGGCTTGTTTGTTTGTTGGAGAATATGCAGATGTCTGGAGTATAACTTGGAAAACCCCAATGTCTTGTTGGCTATGAGGCAACCATGTTGACGATGTATGCTTCAACGGCAATGAAAAGTGTGTGGACTGATGGAGAACCAAAACCATTTCTGCAAGCCAGTCCAGGCAGCATTCTACATGCTCATAACACGAGTAACACTGTAGCTTGTCAGAATTCCTTGGAAATCCAAGTGCAAAAATCTTGGAACTTTTCAAGCTTTAAGTATCACTCTAGCAGATTAAGAAGTCATCATCTGTGGGGAGCGTCCAAAGAAGGAAGCACAAAGAATTGGCTGGTATACTATCTTCATTCCAATCTGTGAATTATTGTTTAGAAAAAAGTAATGAACAGAAGGTTCAATGAGAAAGTTTTCCTGAAGTAGTAAATGATATGTTCATCTCTTAAGTGAGTTTTTATATTCTTGTGCAGCGCTGTTTGCATATTAATGCATCATCAGATGAGGACTATCGCTCATCCCGTAACATTGCAATCAGCCTATTTAAACGGTATAGGAATGTAGTTGATCGTGGAGGTGGCGACAACTTAAAAGTATATCATCTACCTCAAATTTTATATACCATATGTGATCTACATTTCCTGATGGTAAACTGACGTATAGTTTTCCTTTTCCACATGGTACATTCATTTAATTCTTGTCAGGAATTTATCAGTGCTGGGGTGAATGCATATGCACTTGGATGTACTGATGAGGGTTTAAGAAAAGAACTTATGAATATAAAGGATTCTGGCATTGAGATTGAAGGACTACAAACTTACGGTGGAGGAACAAGTGTGAAGTTCAAAATTCTTGCTGAGGAGGTGAAATTTTATTTGAGTCATTGATATTTAACTTGAAAAATGTGCTGTTACTCTTCATTTCTTAAACTAATTGTCTTATCATTTGCATGTAAATATACTCTCTATATGCTATCTTGTAAGTTTGTTTTCTTGAGTCTCACATATCATTTGTTTTCATTTATTTATTATGGTTAGTGCACTGTGCACACAAGTTTTAGTTGATAACTAGAAATATGACTAGAACAATCATTAAATATATTTTTCATCATAATCCTTTTCAAATAATTTGCAGTATGTATATGGGAAACATCATAAAATTATGAGTTTTTTTTTTCTTTTCTTAAGATTGAGATTGTATAATGTTGTATATTGTTGCTTTGATTCATGCAATGCATTGATCAATTTACATGCATGTTTGGAATAATTTGTGTTGCAATTTTTTTTATGAGCTTGTATTTTTGGGGGTTTAAACCATGTCTATTTATCATTATTTTGAGTGATTATTTGCATTTATTAAAGCATCAATTCACAATATTGCATATCTTGTCAATAAGTGCCTCCAGCATAGCAGGACATAACACATTTTTTTTAGCACTGATTGGTTTTGGCTCAGTGTGGGCCTTGTTGGAATCTTATATATATGGCATGGTGGGTGTAACTGTCACGCCCCGAGCCCGAGGCGCGGCAGACGCCGCACGCCCGCACAGCGGGCCGCGCAGGCGTGCAAGGCATCGGAACATATCGGAGCAAATACAGATGTTCAAAAATGACATAATTATTTAAGTTGGTCAAAAGCAGTTTTACAAAATTTCATAATAGCATATGCTAACATAATTTAAATGTCCAAACTAATTTAACTAAAATGCCAATAATCGAAGAAATCATCGGAAAATCTAACGCACTCCCCAATCCCGTGTGATCAAGCCTTTGGATCTGAAAAACAGAAAAAATAAAATAATGAGCTACACTAGTCCAGTAAGCAACAAAATATCCCAAAGTAGGGTCAGAGCATATCAGATCAAAATACAGGATAATGTCTGGAATAAATCATAAATAACTTTGTTTTACTATTTTTAAAACTTATTATCATTTTTTTCAAAAACTCTGATATCATAATCTCAACATAATAGGCTACGGCCACGTACCCCAGTGGCATGGGTTGCACAAAGTGCCAAATCCACTATTTTTATCCACCGATGGCAGCCGGTGTTGCACAAAAGTGCCAAATCCACTATATTTACCCAGCGATGGCAGCCGGTGTCCAGAAACCACTATTCTAATCACCGGTGGCGGTGTGTCGAAACCGGTTCCTCACAGATTACAAGTCGACAAGTCCAACGTGTAACCCCATTGGTAGGGCCAGAATAGAACAGAACAGATCATAGCCATGCTGAGAATGCATATATATATAAACAGATTTCATAAATTGCCCAGTCATAATTTATGGATTTCAGAGCATAATTTTCAAATAAAATTTAACATGCCAGACCCATTTTACCAAATACAAAACATATTTCAAAATTTAATCCACTAATAAATATTTTACCAAATAATTTAGAAAAATGCACTTTGAAGCATTAAGTTACTTACCTCTTCTCGCTTAACTCCTACTTCAGATAGGCGGATCAGGTTCACCTGTTTAAATTTAATTAATTTCTTTGTTAATTTCAAAGCTAAGCAAAAATCAAAAATAATACTATTGGGTTTCGGGTTCTGGTTTCGGGTTTCGTGTTCCAGATTTCAGGTTCCGGGTTCGGATCTGAACTGGGCCCAAGTTGGGCCCACAAGGGTACTACCCAACTAGGCCCAACCGGACTGGACTTGGTCCAAGTTGGGCCTGCAATGGAACAGGGCCCATTGGCCCATCATTCTGCTCACGGCCCACAGTGGCCTTCTTCTTCACCGAGCTCCCCATGAACAGGGGAGATGGGAGAACGGAAGAGGAAGAAGAAGGGGCCGGCTGGGGTGGGGGTCAGCTAAGGCGGCCGGGGGCTGTTGCTCGGCCGACTGCAGTGGCGGCCGGCGGCTTCTGCGGCGACGGGCGTCGAGGAAAAACCGAGTGATCTCGGTTTGGGGCCAAAGCAAAGGAAAGGAAGTCAAGCATGTTCCGGCTAGATCGAAGAGCAAAAAGGGAAGAGGGCTTACCGGCGGTCGACGGAGGTGGCGGATCTCGGCCGCAGGTGGCTCGATTCGGCAGCTAGCCGCGGCGACGGTGGTGGGGTTTCCAACGGCCAAACTAGATCGAAAAATAGGAGACTAAGAGAATCAAAGGAGCTAGGCTCCCTGGGTGGCTGAACTTGATTGGAGTGGCGCATGCGGTCATCGGAGAAGGGAGAAGAGGGAGGAGAGGGTCGATGGTGGAGCAATCACAGAGGAAGAAGAATGGGGGTTTTTAATAGGCCCCCAATTCGAACGGTGGACCGCCATGATTCTCGCGGCGGCCATGATCAGCGGCCGCTCGTGCGGATGCGGAGCGGCCACAAAACGGCCGTGGGGTTGCCGCGGATTGTCCACGGCGCCTCCGCTCCTGTTGCGCCCGGAGAAGGTGGAGGGGGATCGCGTTTGCGATCCCCTGCTCTGCCCCTTCCAAAAGGGGCGTTGGGCTGAAGTCGGCTGGGGCTGCCGACTTCAGCCCAGTATCTCACATTCTCTCCTCAAGAAAATTTCGTCCTCGAAATTTGAGAGATCCAGGCCTTTCAAATTTAAAGATGCTTAGCCCATTGAGTAATATAAATCCAAGATCTCATTCTTCTTGATCGAAATCAGTGTGATAGATAACTTTGGATCAACTATCAACAATTTCATAAAACTCGCAAGATTAACACTAGATAAGTGACTAACTAAAATCTTAGATTGAAATTATCACCTTGATGCATGTTCACTCGAGATCAGATCAGGATCGATTCACAACAGGATTGATTAGAATTAGTTCCGTTTGGGATAGAACTTGAAGTAAAATGAATTCGATGCCCATATTATGGTAGTGAGCTGATCCCATAATAGATAATGACCAACCTTAGGCCCTGTTTGGGGGAGCTTTTGGAGGGCCAAAAAGCACTTTCTGGCCCTCCAAAAGTACTTTTAGGTAAAAAAGAGTGTTTGGTAAAATTTTGGAAAAGCTGTTTCAGCTTTTGCGGGAAGCTGAAAACAGCTTTTTGGCAGAAGCTCCATTTTGGAGCTTTCCGAAAACGCTGTTTTCAGCTTTGTCGGGAAGCTGTATTTTTGACCAAAATACCCCCATTTAAAAGTTCATTTTTCCTTCCAAAAATCTCCATTCCACCGCCTCTTCCTCTCTCACCATCCCCCCTCTCTCTCTCTCCCTCTCTATCTCCTTCTTCTCCTCAATGCCGCCGGCCCTCCTTTTTTTTTCTTTTTTTTTGTTTTGGGAGGCAGCCCGTGGCTGCCCAGCCACCCTTGGCCGTGCTCCCCAGCCATCGCTGCGACCCACCAGAACAAAAAAAAGAGGAAGGAGCGGCCATGGCCGCCGCTTCCCCGGCAGGCGCCGCGGCCCGCCGTCCTGGCCCCCTCCCGAGGCCCCCCTCCCTCGCGGTCGCCGCGGCCCGCCGTCCCGGCCCCCTCCCGAGCCCCCCTCCCCCCGCGGCCCGCCGTCCCGGCCCCCTCCCAAGCCCCCCCTCCCCCCGCGGTCGCCGCGGTCCGCCGTCCCGGCCTCCTCCCAAGCCCCCCTCCCCCTGCGGTCGCCGCGGCCCGCCGTCCCGGCCCCCTCCTGAGCCCCCCCTCCCCCAGCGGCCCGCCGTCCTGGCCCCCTCCCGAGCCCCCCTCCCCCCGCGGTCGCCGCGGCCCGCCGTTCCGGCCTCCTCCCGAGCCCCCCTCCCCCCGCGGTCGCCGCGGCCCGCCGTCCCGGCCTCCTCCCGAGCCCCCCTCCCCCTGCGGTCGCTGCGGTCCGCCGTCCCGGCCTCCTCCCGAGCCCCCCTCCCCCCGCGGCCCGCCGTCCCACTCCCCTCCCGGGCCTCCTCCCGCGGCCGCCGCGGCCCGGCCCTCTTCCGGCGCCACCGGCCTCGCGGGAGAAGAAAGGAGAAGGAAAAAGAGGAAGGAAGGAGAAGAAGAGAAGAAAAAAGAAAGGGAAAGAAAAAGAAGAAAAAGGAAAGAAAAAAAAACGGAAGAAAAAAAAAGGAAAGAAAAAAAGAAAATAAATAAATAAATATGCATATAAATGAAAGAATAAATAAATAAATAAATAAATAAATAAAAATATTAGTAATTATTTAACTAATTTTTTATCTAGCTAGAAAATTTGTTAGAGAAATAAATGGTCATCAAAAGAGTGAAAAATTAATTTATACTAATAATTATAATATTTTATACATTTATTATTGCATTATACTATAAATATAATATAATATAATATAATATTATGTTATGTTAAATAATTTAATATTATATTAAATTATTATCCTATAGTATACAATGTTATAGTACTATATTATAATAATATAATATTATATTACATTAATATTATACTATATCATATATTTATGTATTAATATATATTATATTTTATTATGCACTATTGTATAATACTAGTAATGTCCTTTATGGTCATTTTGTCATACAAAAGTACTTTTTCAGTTTGTTTACCAAACAAATGTTAAAGCGCCATAGCACTTTAGAAATGTAGTTACCAAACAGCAAATAGCTTTTTATAAAAGCTCTACTTCCAACAGCTCTACTTCGAACAGCTCTACTTCCAACAGCTCTATTGCCAACAGCTCCCCCAAACAGGGCCTTAGAGTCAAATCATTATATGGCTAGGAATGTAATTCATAAAATGAACATGTACTGATGATCATTAGTTAGCAACGGTCTATCTCAAAAATGATTTGCATCAAATCACAAAAGCAGGTCTGAGAAGGCAAAGTATAGATACCATGATTCAATATGCCACAAAGCTTTTAACTTAAACTTATAAATCATAAGATAGGAGCAAATAATGCATGATTTGTTCAGATACTTAACAAATTAGACCATATTTGGTCAACAATCAACTAACCCAAGTCATGATACGCTCAAATTATTATTATTATTATTATTATTTTCTTAGCATACCCAAAAATAGCAAAGTCTATCCAAGAGATAACATAATCATATCATGATTGACCAGAGAATCAATAGTATTCACCTTCTCTTATTAACAAAATCATTCATTATTGAACAACATAGTCTTTCATCATAACATGTTACCAAAACACAGTCAATATTTTTGGCCAGTTTAAATTTACTCAGTCCATCATACTTTCGCTGCGCAACTCTGATGAATATTCTCCAAAATTTTTTAATAATCCCAGATCATCAACATTTTTTTTTTAATATCCAAGCAAAATTTTATCCTTGCTTCCCAAGTACACTAGGTCATGATTAACCCTTGAGATAGTTGCCGTATTTGTACTATCATATGATCAAGTAATCATATTCTAGATCCAAATTTGAACTAAACCAATTCTAGTTTCCCTTGACAATTTTATTATACAAGTTGATATTTATTCTAAGCTTCGATAATTAAAAGATTCTAGATTAACTTACTCAGGAGCCTACTCAATCATCCCAAATTTTTTTCTTTTAGGTTAAACTTATTTGGGCCTCTCATGAAATCCCACTTGCATTTCTCATATGGCGTTACAAAATCCATAATCAACTCATGGCTTTGATTTATAAATATTTAACTCACAAAAATCTAATAATCTAGTTCAAAGATTTACAAGAAACTCCACCAAGATATAAGCTCTATGATTTTACTTTGAGCACATCTATCTAGAATTATCCTTGTCAACGAATACATTCAAAACCCTCATATAGGCCAATTACTATAATTCAAAATGAATTGAATCTTAATTTTCTTATCAATTCAAGTAGACAATTTCAAGTCAACTCCTATAAGTAAAAACATCCAGAAAATTTTCTCAAAGCTCCACTAAGTTAGAAGACCTTAAATCAACACTTTATATGTGAACCTTAACATGCCACTGAATCAATTAACTTCAAGCTAGAAGTAACATCACAGTACCCCATATCAAGTTAAACTTCCAAACTAATAATTTATAATGCATGATAATATTCCATGGTTAATATTCCTTTACTTAATTTTATCAAAATCTTATTTAATCATAACCTGAAATACAAATTACTCCATCAAGAAAACTCTCTCAAAATAGTTTATTCACACTTCGGTTACGACCATAATTAGGTTGCATTCTAATTGTAGCATTTCAAAATTACTGATAAAATAACATAATTTTATTAATAACAAAAGCAAATAAATACCTTTGTCTAATGGTCTAATGTCTACCCATCTCTCAAACTTTCCGACGAATCCTAAAGATCATAGAACTTAAGCTCCATCTGACTATTTCAAACACAATCCCTAGGAATCTGAAACCTGAGCTCTGATACCACCAAATCTGTCACACCCTGAGCCCGAGGCGCGGCAGACGCCGCACGCCCGCACGGCGGGCCGCGCAGGCATGCAAGGCATCGGAACATATCGGAGCAAATACAGATGTTCAAAAATGACATAATTATTTAAGTTGGTCAAAAGCAGTTTTACAAAATTTCATAATAGCATATGCTAACATAATTTAAATGTCCAAACTAATTTAACTAAAATGCCAATAATCGAAGAAATCATCGAAAAATCTAACGCACTCCCCAATTCCGTGTGATCAAGCCTCTGGATCTGAAAAATAGAAAAAATAAAATAATGAGCTACACTAGTCCAGTAAGCAACAAAATATCCCAAAGTGGGGTCAGAGCATATCAGATCAAAATACAGGATAATGTCTGGAATAAATCATAAATAACTTTGTTTTACTATTTTTAAAACTTATTATCATTTTTTTCAAAAACTCTGATATCATAATCTCAACATAATAGGCTACGGCCACGTACCCCAGTGGCATGGGTTGCACAAAGTGCCAAATCCACTATTTTTATCCACCGATGGCAGTCGGTGTTGCACAAAAGTGCCAAATCCACTATATTTACCCAGCGATGGCAGCCGGTGTCCAGAAACCACTATTCTAATCACCGGTGGCGGTGTGTCGAAACCGGTTCCTCACAGATTACAAGTCGACAGGTCCAACGTGTAACCCCATTGGTAGGGCCAGAACAGAACAGAACAGATCATAGCCATGCTGAGAATGCATATATATATATATAAGCAGATTTCATAAATTGCCCAGTCATAATTTATGGATTTTAGAGCATAATTTTCAAATAAAATTTAACATACCAGACCCATTTTACCAAATACAAAACATATTTCGAAATTTAATCCACTAATAAATATTTTACCAAATAATTTAGAAAAATGCACTTTGAAGCATTAAGTTACTTACCTCTTCTCGCTTAACTCCTACTTCAGATAGGCGGATCAGGTTCACCTGTTTAAATTTAATTAATTTCTTTGTTAATTTCAGAGCTAAGCAAAAATCAAAAATAATACTATTGGGTTTCGGATTCTGGTTTCGGGTTTCGTGTTCCAGATTTCAGGTTCCGGGTTCGGATCTGAACTGGGCCCAAGTTGGGCCCACAAGGGTACTACCCAACTAGGCCCAACCGGACTGGACTTGGCCCAAGTTGGGCCTGCAATGGAACAGGGCCCATCGGCCCATCATTCTGCTCACGGCCCACAGTGGCCTTCTTCTTCACCGAGCTCCCCATGAACAAGGGAGATGGGAGAACGGAAGAGGAAGAAGAAGGGGCCGGCTGGGGTGGGGGTCAGCTAAGGCGGCCGGGGGCTGTTGCTCGGCCGACTGCAGTGGCGGCCGGCGGCTTCTGCGGCGACGGGCGTCGAGGGAAAACCGAGTGATCTTGGTTTGGGGCCAAAGCAAAGGAAAGGAAATCAAGCATGTTTCGGCTAGATCGAAGAGCAAAAAGGGAAGAGGGCTTACCGGCGGTCGACGGAGGTGGCGGATCTCGGCCGCAGGTGGCTCGATTCGGCAGCTAGCCGCGGCGACGGTGGTGGGGTTTCCAACGGCCAAACTAGATCGAAAAATAGGGGACTAAGAGAATCAAAGGAGCTAGGCTCCCTGGGTGGCTGAACTTGATTGGAGTGGCGCATGCGGTCATCGGAGAAGAAGGGAGAAGAGGGAGGAGAGGGTCGGTGGTGGAGCAATCACAGAGGAAGAAGAATGGGGGTTTTTAATAGGCCCCCAATTCGAATGGTGGACCGCCATGATTCTCGCGGCGGCCGTGATCAGCGGCCGCTCGTGCGGACGCAGAGCGGCCACAAAACGGCCGTGGGGTTGCCGCGGATTGTCCGCGGCGCCTCCGCTCCCGTCGCGCTCGGAGTAGGCGGAGGGGGATGGCGTTTGCGATCCCCTGCTCTGCCCCTTCCAAAAGGGGCGTTGGGCTGAAGTCGGCTGGGGCTGCCGACTTCAGCCCAGTATCTCACAGTAACTTATGCATGAACTTGATAAATTACAGGTTATTCAAGCATTGCATATTACCATGGCTAGTAATTTGTTCTTAATCCTAAGCAGCAATATATCTAATCAAGCACCAAAGTCATAAATATACTTCTAAGGCAAGCAAAGAAGATCAGTTTCATGTCATCTGTTAAAATGGAATCCAATTCATGTTTTACTTTGGAAAAACGTAGCATGATACAGGGTAAGGTTTTAAATACTAGTGGGATGGTGTGGTGTCCCACCGTCCCAAGTGTTAGGATGGAGCACCATTCCTAGTGTCAGAACGTGGAGCATCTTGTTTCACAGACAAATTGGGGCATCCTTATCCCATGGTATTTAAACTAGTAGGACGATAGTGTGTCCCATTGTTCCAAGTGTCGGGACGGGGCACCATCCCTAGTGTCAGGATGGGAGAAGTTCGGAAATGGTCTGAGATGGGACGGGACATCACCCATCCCGAATGTCAGGATGCTGGGCATTCATGGAAAAACTAGTACAACCTTGCTCCATGATATTTAAAACCTTGACACAAAGACTAGATTATCAATGTAATTCACATCCACATCACTATCATGAAATCTAACACGAATAGACCGTCTCTTTGAAAATGTTAACTTAGGACACATGTCATCACTATTATAATGTAAGATCCATGTCAAGTTTAGGAAACACGTATTTCAAGCCTAGTGGAAAAACTTGTGCCTGGCCTTCTTGAAGTTAAAGAAATGAAACTAGCTGCACGTGCACAACTAGCTCAAGGATTTGGAAGAAGCTTTAATTTTCTTACATGTAAACTTTATATCTAAAGAGAATCAAGCCTCATGCTTGACAACCTCTCATCATAGGACACTAATTATCATGCCTTTCAATAAATCAAACTGGTAAAACCATTTTGTACAAATGTCTTTGATTCTTCAGGAACAAGCTGGTCGCTAGATATATCACAAGCCTTAGTATCCAGAAACAAAGCAAGTATGGGAATGCGGATACTTTAGAAACCCTTTTAGCAAGGAAACACTTAGGAAGTCGCATGTTGGAGATTCTGGGAAGATTCTGAAGCAGGCACGTCACCCTCAGCAGAAGATCCCGACTACTAGGTCAAAAGCATAAAAATGGCACTATTGAACGACTTTAACCAATCATTTTTTGGGATTCGCTTAAAGGCAGATAGTGTCTAGCTCGCAAACAACTTGTATTGGGTTTTAGATTTGCTGAGTATATGGGTTGGTTAAAAATCTTGAGAGTCTGACACTTATGGCAATTGTTTATTCATGATGACCTTGATCTTCCATTTGACTCTTCACGTAGTAATTATTTGAAAAAACACTATCTAGTAAATTTTATGATCCAAGAGAGAGAAATACCTAGCCTTATTGCCATGTTTATTTCTGTTACTGCATAATAAATGTAGAAAAAATGTCTTGAATAAGCAGGAAGGGACTTGTTTTAATATTGTACTCCACTTGCATATTTTTTCTTTCCTTGTGAAAAGCATTATCTTTCATTTTTCAAATTCTAGATAGTTGTAATGAATACTAATTGCAGTTGCACAAATTAGTTTTGGTGAGTACTTTGACCAGGTAACTTGTGATTCTGATTAATAAATCAAAGATTTACAAATTTCATGTCATCTTATTTATGCAGGTCCATGAGTGCATTTTGTGGTTGAGCATTGTCTTTATCACTATCCTGTGCACACCACAACCAACAATTGTTAGGTGGTCTTCTACATCACCAGTTTCATCTGAAGTTATGCATCAATGGCGAGGATTTTGTGCTCTCATAGCCAATGCTTATTATACAAGAGGAATGGCATGGTGAGTATTAACTAATATTTCACTGTAGCTTTCTTCTTCCATCTCAGTTATATTGCTTCTATTTGTTTGTGATTACTAAAGTCATGTGTTTTCTGCTTTATCTATGTAGTTTATAAGGTTAAGGCAGATAATTGTGCTGCTGTTAGGAGGTAGCTGATAACACGTTTTATTTTCTTTTTGCGGCTAAGTTGAAAAGAAACTTTGATCCTGAAATAGTATATAGATCTATCATTATAATCTGCACAACTAGATTGAATTAGGTCATGAACTTGTTGACGTAGTTAGCCTAACTAGGCTTGAATGTATTCAGAAAGATGGATATGCACACGAGGATAGGATAAGTGTATTTAATTCAGGAATTCTTTCCCCAAATAACACATGCATTTTCTATTATTATTATTACTATTATTATTGTTATCATATTTTAGTACTTCAAAACAAGTCGTGAATTGCTTGTTGGGGGGTTGGATGATTATTATTATTATTTCAAAACAAGAACTGAACTCCTTTTTTTATTTGGGGTGGGTGGGGTTGTTCTAAAATCTGAGAGGAAACACCATAGGAGAAAGTATGTTCACCTAAGCTTATAACTTGCTTTCCACAATTATTTGGCTTCAATTTTATTAGTCCATCAAACTTACATTTCACATGAGGAGTGGACGAAATTTTATGGACTCATCTGGCCAACCTGTCTCTGTGTTTAAAATCTTGCATGCAAGACATTAAATCCTGCTATTATCAAGGGCATTAAAAAGTTTTATTGACATGTTGTATCTAGTTTTTCATTGATGGTGAATTTTAATAACTCATTATTTCATTTTGAATATTGTTTTATTCGGAACATGGTCCGCACTTCATCTACTTGTCTAATTTGAGCTCAACTGCATTTTTAACATGTCCTTACACAGGCTACCGGTGAAGACTCTGCAACTAGAACAAATGGCTGTATTGGGTAGTTCTGAGGAGCCATCAGTTGTAGCAAGTCGGATGCGATTAGTGTTTAGCACACTGGAGGTCTGAGAATCTTGTCATCTTTAATGCATATGAATTATAACTTATTATTTTGTGATGTTTCAATATCTTGCATGTTTTAAAGGTGTTAATACCATTGACCCCACTTAGCCGATAACTGTTCAAGTTAAAGATAATTTGCATTTTGCACATCAAAAGTCTACAATATGTTTCTGCAAATGTCTCTTATCTTGCAGCGGTTCCTCCATTGTGGACCTAGACATAATTAGACCTGGAAAGAAAATCTGGCTTACTGAATTTTGGATTGATTTACTTATTTGCAAAAATGAAAACAGGCCTCTGTTTTTCCCCATTGACCAATTATCTATCACTATAGATACATGTTACCATTCTTGTTGTAGAAATTTTTAAAATTTAACCAAAATCCAAATGTATCTCTATATCCAAAGCAGCTGGATACAGTCCTAATCTGTCACAAAACTTGTCAAACTGCTCGATTCAAACGAAATTTGCAGTCAGATACATGATTGTAGGAAGCATACATCTCTTTATGCTCAAGCAGAAACTGGTCAAATACCAAATCTGGGAATTGGATTTCTGTCAGATTTCTGCTTAGGCCATGCTAGATCCTTTCAGACTTATTAGATATCTCATGCTGATTATGAACTTCATTCTTTTCTTGTAGATGTGATTTTGCCCTTTATTTAAATAATTGGATCAGATGACACAGAACATGTTTGATATGATTTTGTGCTTGCCCCTTAATTGATGATATCCTTTCATGATCCCTCTATGACATGTTTGCTTGCAAATCATCACTATACTCCTTGTTCTGGACCTTCTAAAACATTTTATTTTATACTATGCTTTCGGACCTTCTAGGGCTTGTAGGTAATGCTTTAGTTGATTATGTATATGTGTCTGTCTGCCTGCTTATCTAGTTTATCTGACAGGGGGGCCAATTTCTTATCTAGTTAAAAATATAGGTATCCATTCATGAATTTTGAAAAGGGGCAAATCACTACCTAGGTAAACTGAGCAGAAAAATTCTTGGTCAAAATCCAAGATGTCTTCTATGTGGGTGTTTGGAGATGAGTCCTTAGGGCTACCCAAGGAGAGAGGTTCTTGGCATCAAGAAGCATTAGTTGGCTGGTCCAAGTCTAATGCTTTCTCCCATCTTCCCTCAGCTCTAGGGAAAAGTCTCCGACGTTAGGAGCACTTTTGTGCGTGTTCAACAATTTGAGAGAATCCTTTTCACTGGCGAGTATAAGATATTAAAATATTAAAGCTTAGTGAGCTCTCATGGGAGTTTATCAAATCTTGTATCAACGTCCAGGACTATATCATTATTTGCCAGTACATCGTCCATGCACGTGAGAAGCTTGAGTAGTACAAGACCAGGATGCGAGTTTATGGTGACAACTAAACCAACTTTATCCAATGTATCGGGGCTTATCTTATGCATTGCATTCTGGCATGTATGGTTTTGACCTAAAGTTTCTGCCATGAGGAACTGGAATCCTAATACACCATTGATATTCATTACGTTAGGTTTCTCCCATATTTGTAAATGCTTCGATCCAAATCCAAACATTTACTCATTTTTGTCCTTCATTGAAGTTGGCTGATGCATCTTAGTTGATTAAGTTCTAATTCCTCATGGCTAAATTTTTTCATATGCTCAGTTCTGAGTGCTGACAAACTTTATATTTCATGATTCATCAAACCTGCCTGAATATTATCACTTTTGCACCCTCACACCATCCTCAACTTCAACAACACGCCAACTAGCATAATCTTTCTTGTTCTAATGTCGTAATCTTCTCTCACATTAGCAAATGCTTTGGTCATGCAACAACACGAATGAGCATTCTGCTGCTGCAGCCTGCCCATCCTATCAGAGACATCTATTATTTCCAGTTCTCCTGCACTATGAATCCAAGTATAGCACCTGTTCCATTCATTCTGTTGAAAAGAAGTTGATTAAAGATGCCCCTTAATTAACATCTTTGACTAGTTCTTTGCATCGATTCGCATAAACTCTTATCTGTTGTCTTCCTATTTTTCGTGGTTAATAATTTCGCTGACTGGATTTCATAATCTCAAGCGTTGCACAAATTTATCATTTAGCATTAATCATTGATGCATTTTTGATCTGCTTCCCCAGTCAAGCTTGCATGTGGACGTTTTTAAGTAAATTTTTATTTCTTTACTTTTATCAAAATTCAATTTATTTATGTTTCCGTTTTTAAGAGGTTTGTGTTGTTGGCTGGTTGCTCATAAATGGAGCCAAGTTTAGAATTAGGAAAAAAGAAGGAAGAAATTATGATACTCGAAAGTTCATGGAAATAATCTGTTGTTCCACATTTCTGTGGATTGTGCAACATAACAAATAATGGATTGATAAAAAATCTTAACCTTCTCGCAAGAAAGTTGAGATGACAGGTTACTTTGATTTAATTTTAATATATCCAAACATTTGCAAAATGTGATCCATTAATTTATCAGCTAAAGGTATATTCCTTGCAAGAATGTTCCAATTTCAAATGTGATGGAGGAAATGGGTAGTTGTTGGAACAAAATTTTTTGGAAGATCATAAGTGAGTATATGATACTAGAGCAGTATTGGCATTTCAGATAGATGTACTTGAATTGCAACTCTAAGAATCCAGCACATATCTTGATAAAATCTTAAGTTCCTTGTAACAAAACAGAGATGAAAAGTTATTTTGATTTTTATATATCCAAACATGTGCAAAATGTGATCCATTGTTTTATCAACTAAAGGTGTATTCCTAGTGCAAGGATTTCCAATTTCAAAATGTGATGGCAGAAGTATGTACTGGTTGGAATAAAAAATTTTGGACGATCATGAATAAATACAGGATGCTAGAACAGTATTGACATTTCAGGTAGATATACTTGCATGATGAATCTGTTCATACAACTAGAGTTACTTGCATTGATTTTGACTCACCAAAATTTCTTTCATTCTTCAGTGATTTTGATATCAATAATGGAACATGTAGTCATATTCATGATCTAGAGACAAGGGATATGCTATTGTTATCACTAGACATAATCAAATAAAAGATAGAAAATAAAGTACAAGACTATTATTATTACTGGTCATTTAATGTATTCAGCTTACCTTTTGTATTTACTGACTATATGTTTGATTGCATCCAAGAGACTTATCAATAGTTGCGTGTAGTTTTCATATGGTACCGTATTATAGTAACAATACAATGCTGAACTTCTATTCACTGCATTTTCAAACAAGGTGGAAGCTACCATCTAAATTTTATTAAAGTAACAATGGCAGCACGCCAAGGACATAAAGTTCTGAATTTCCATGTATCATCCAAGAGAGAAAAAACCTATTTATGTTTAGTAACTATTAAGAGTTGTAAGATACAAAGGATAAAGGGTTTGCCTTCCCCTTGATGAGATTATGCAACCTTGAATAGGATACAAGGCAACACCAACTTTGTCTTGAAGAGGGGATGTCATATATGAGTTCAGAATTATGGAGGAGAAAAATATTTTAGTCTGCCATGTGCTACTTTAAAGATTAAGTAGGGGTTTCAGCTCATCAAATAAGGGTCTTACAGAGCCACAGATGTGCTTGGACAAGCCAACTTAAAAATAAAAAGAAGTGTAAATCAGCCAGAAGACATGCATACCCAGCACAAACCCAAGTTCTTAGTGCTTTCTGTTGCATGGTATAAATCTTCTCTAACTATATAATCCAGACTATGGTGTGTGTTCATGAAGCTCTGCTCCCCTATATTTCCATGTTTATATGGCCACATGCGCATACATCATTAATTGAAATTTTCTGATGTGATTATTTTGGTCTCTGCAGGTAGTGAGTCCACAGTGGCCAAGAGTTTAGCATAGTTTTTACTACAGGCATACTGCTCTTCCAAATTCTCTTTATGTGTGAACTTCCATCTCAGCAAAATGAAGCACAGTGTTTGCTCCATAGGGGAGCTTTTGAATCCAAAATCATTCAAGTTTGGCGAAATCAGATGTAACCTTGATAAATTGACACAGAAATTTATTTCTTAGTATGATTTCGCAATGTTTATATTTGTTTTCAGTGTACCATTTAGATATTAGACCTAAAGTTGAGAAGGAATCCTATTACATGTATACTGGTTCATCTGTATCTATTGTCTCCATAGGCTGGTTTACATTAAATTTATTTCCAAACAATACATGCTTTTATTTGTTAATATATCTGTATCTATTGGTTTATATTTGTTTGGCAAAGCTTGCAGTACCTACTCCATGTGTATCCTGTGTCCAGATCCGCTTATCTCCTAAGAAAAGAGGATAGTGGGATACCTACTCCATGTGTATCCTGTGTCCAGATCCGCTTATCTCCTAAGAAAAGAGGATAGTGGGATAGACTGAATGATAGAAGCAAAACAAGAAGTTTAGCATTTTGATAGTGCTTATGCATTCCAATCCCCATTATTCCAAATGCACATAAGCAATCTGGTCAATCAAATCCATGTTAATAGAGACAAATGGTTAAGGACTATGGATACAGGCTTATTACTCAGAGGTAGGTAAAGCTTCTCCTCCATATTGCAAGCAGTACTATAGAGGGTCCTCCCTGAAGAAGAGACACCTTTTTACCAAAAAAGAAAGAAAGAAAAAGGAAGAGACACCTCTAAGATTATATCCCATCCAAGGACCAAGCACACCAAATTCATATTCAATATAAGCAACCCAAGGAAGACCATCATGTTGTAATGCATTAACAACATCATGCTTAGCAATCAAAGCAGATGTAGCTGTGCAAATGTCCTTGACAGCAATTCCCTGGAATTCCTTCGGCAGCCTAATAATGTCCCAGATAATCTAATATAATCCTTTTTAATTAATTCCTCCCTCCTCTCAGATAAATGTGGAGAATCTAATCAATTCTGCCAACAACTGTATTAGGAACTCGTATCGATGCTAACAAGAATTTGGTTTCACAAACTGTATTCACTAATGAATCCTGGCTGCTAAAGAAAGGCAATAATGTCTTTTCTACCCAGTATCTTGAACCTTATGAACTGCGAACTAGATGAGTATAATGCAATTTGTGGCTGGATATTTTAACACAGATGAGGCTACCAATTAATGTGTGCAGCTATGAGAAGAGAAGAGACAAGCTCTGTTTCTGCAGTGAGAACATAGCAAAAACAGCACAAACAAATAAGGCAAGTAAAGAAGGGGATGTTTTTAGTGGAAAAACTTAATTCTTTGTATTAATGTGCCTGTAAATTAGGGGTGAGCTAAACCCAAAACTGAACTATTTAAACCATTTTTTTAAAACTGAAATCGAAACTAAACTGAGCATCTACAAAAATTGCTTGAAACCGACCTGAAAAATTTGGTTTGGTTTGGTTCAGTATATCAGGTTGTTATTTAATAGGTTGAGCTAAATAGGATGGATTAAATCTAAACAAAAAAAAAAAATTTTATATAGGGTTGATATTTAGGACTGGATTAAATAGGCTGAGCTAAGTTTAAATATAAAAATTTAATTTTAGATATAAAAATATAAAAACTTAAAAAATAATATATATATATATATATATATATATATATATATATATATATATATATATATATATATAAACTTATAAATACATGATTGTGCACAAAAGCCTTCAATTTCTAAACTAAAATTAGAAAAAAGGTGACATATATATATATATATATATATATATATATATATATATATATATATATATATATATATAAACTTATAAATACATGATTGTGCACAAAAGCCTTCAATTTCTAAACTAAAATTAGAAAAAAGGTGACACTATTTTTTTTGATGGGAAAAAAATTAGTGTCCCACTGCTCCTTGAATGGTTAAAACAAAAAAAAAAAAGGTAATGCATCTGGTAGGCCTATGAACCTATGATATTTCACAATATTTGGTCAGTTATACACGCCGAAATTGTTTTTTTTTTTTTCAGTGGAATTGTTCGTTTCCCTCTTTACTTAGAAATTACAAGATTTTTTGAAAGATATTGTCTTCCGTTTTGATCATTCATTTCCATTCAATTTAACCTAATCTTCACGAGCTCTATTCTATCTTCAGAGCAGGGAACAATGCGAGTAGATGCGATCTTTTTCCTTGGGCCATAACAACATAAAAACATCTCCAGGATCTCTTCACCAACAGAATAAAAGGCTTGAAGCTTTGGAACGCCGTATTCGTTGTACCTCTTGTTACTTCCAAGCGGTCAAACTAACTGAAAATAACATCAGATATTTTCGATCTCCCCCCTGCGTTATCTCCGGCTATAGATATTCCCTCCTTGGCCTCCTCCCATCATTACACCCTCCAACTCCCATCTCTCTCTTCTCTCTCCATCTCTGCATCCTATTTTCTTCCATGGAGAAAGTTTCAAAGTTTCTCTTCTTCCTCTCCTTGGTTCTCATAGCGAGCAAGTCTCACCATTGGATACCTCTATTCAAACTTATTTGTTTTTGTTCTCACCTTATATCTAATCCTTCTTCTTTCTCTATTATATTCTAGGGACCGAGGTGAATGGTTGTAGCGAGACTGAAGAGCGTAGAAGCAGTAGGCATCATCCTCGGAAGCTTTTTGTTTTCGGTGATTCATATGCTGATACCGGGAACATTGGGAATCTAGGGAGAGAGATTACACGTGAATGGTATGAACCATATGGCATGACGTTCCCTAAGAGGCCGGCCGGCCGATTCTCCGATGGAAGAATCCTCACTGATTACGTTGGTCAGTATTTCTGATCTTTTCCTCCTTCCTCAAGCTTTTTCTTGTATCCTAAAGTCGGTCTCTTCTTAGAAAAATACTTCCATTCCTTGATCATAGTATAGTTTGATATGCTATATATTCTTCTCAAATATTTTTTTGCTAACTTCAATCTCTTTCCTTGGCAAAGTTTCTTTCAATAACTTGCATCCCGTGAATGCCACTATTTTTTTTCTATTTTATATGTCTTTTACGTCAGGCATCACACAAGATTGTAGTATGAACTGCCTAAGATTTTTATTTTCCCTCCTCATGCAATCCTTTAGGCAATACTTTAATCACGTCATGCATGGATGTCTAGTTTTCATCCAATCTGTTCTCATGGCCCAGTCTATCATCATCACTCCGTATGCATCTCTACCATCTTTCGTTGATTTCCAAATGCTGCAAATGCGAAACTAATTAGAAAGCACGATATACCTATGTATGTCTTCTGGCTATAAGAATCTATTGGATGCTTGAACTCTAAAGTTTCAGTGCCTAGTTTTGACACGGTGTTGCAGCTTCATTTCTGGGAATCAGATCTCCTGTGCCTCACAAGGACAGAAGGGTAGCCTACAAGTTGTTTCCATATGGCATGAACTTTGCACTGGGTGGCACCGGCGTCTTCGACACGGGTAACGGTCAAAGCAACCTCTCCGTTCAAATCAGTACATTTCAGGAGCAGATCGATGCAGGTATCTTCTCCAAATGTGATATCAAGTCCTCAGTTGCACTGGTATCCGTCGCTGGCAACGACTACGTGCGTTATGATGATATACATGGCGCTACGGTAAGCATCCTCCAAGGTGATCTTATGCAACCGCTGTTTTTTTTTTTTTTTCGTGTGATAGAAGTCGATACATTGCCTGCTATTTTTTTTCATTCATCTCTTTCCTTCCTTTTTCTCAGGGCATTTTTGATTTCATTGACCTCGTAACCGAGCAACTAGCATTAGATTTAAAGCGTATCCATGATCTTGGCGTTTCCAAGGTGGTGGTCACCAAGCTGCACCCTGTGGGTTGCAGCCCCTTCTTGACAAGGAAGTACAACTACACAAAGTGCAGCACTGAAGGCAACTTGGGGGCGAATATCCACAACCAATGGCTTGGAGTGGCAATAAAGAATATATCAAGTGAAGAAGACGTAACAAAGACCTTTCACATGCTAGACCTCAACACAGCCTTCAGCTCCCTACTCAATCAAGGTAAGCATGCTATCTACCAACTTAGCATTTTTGTGCTGCATGTCTCTTGTCACAAACAACTCTTTAGGTCAGGTTGGGTCCAAGTTTTCACCCTCTCAGTTTGATCAAGATACTTCGATATGAAATAATGCTGTTGATGGATCTGTTGTTCATGTAGTTGAATGTATGCAATGTTTCCTCTTAGCTGAATTTCTTGGGATCTTGATAAATTTAGCTGGTGTTTTGAACTTTGATGTCATTTTTTTTCCTCTTCTTTTGCAGTGGAAGGAGCCAAGAAGTTTAAGCATGTCCATAGGCCGTGCTGCGAGAGCAAGACCAATGAGACAAACTGCGGGAACCTAGATACCAAGGGGATCAAGCAGTACACACTATGCCATGACCCAAACTCCTACTTCTATTGGGATGATGTGCATCCCACCCAGGCTGCTTGGGCTGCAGTTTTCAAGTACCTCAAGCCTGAGCTTCGCCAGTTTCTGTCCCTGTGAATTTGATGTTGGCTTTCTTCCTTCTGGTTATTAGATTCATTTCTTTTTCTCATGAATGTTTTGGTAGGACTAGTTTAGTGAAGTTCAAGCCTGAGTTTTGTGTATGTGCCAATTATTGTTGGCCAAATTTAGTTCTGAAATGCAGAATTTATGGACAAAACTGTCGTTTTCATATCTATTAAAAGCCACAACCTCCAATTTTTGTTAATAATAAATAATATTATCTTAATAATTCGATTACTTTAGTGGCACCTCTTGAGAATTGGACTTCCTCCTATGTTCTTTGTTAATATCTTGCATTCAATGGCCGATGTCCTAAAAGGAAGGAAAAATAATGGTTGAGAACCTTTATACTCTCGCTAGGAGAGTTCCCATGCCAAATAATTCAGTGCTAGACTGAATTGGTTCCCTCATCTGTATATTGCTTCAGGCATATATTTTGGACATTCATCAAAAGTCTTTATTTCTTCCATAATCATTAATAAATCATCGGCTGTTTCTGGAGGACAATTTCAAAGAAGAAAAAAGTTTTTGCAGATCTGGTATTCAGTCAATTCTGTAAAATCCCTTGAATAAAAAGAATATTTAGGGTCTCCAAGGCGCAACCTGTAAAGAACTCCTTGAGAAACGCCTTATTTAGAGGTTCCTGGTTTGTTGCAGTATAGGAAAATAAGTTTGATCACGGCCCTCTGACAACAATTCAAATGTTGAACATCTACTTGGATCTCAATTATTCTTTGGTTGATCCTTGAGCAGAGGAGATTGCTTTTCTTACCTGCATATATTTTGCCTGGATATATTATTACAGCTGAAAAATTTGACTTCAACTACTAGAAAAAGGATCCTTTCCTATAACACAAAGGAGAGTTAAGTGCATCACATCTCCCCAAGGTACTCTCCTTGAGGTTCGAGCTGCGAAAGCATGGAGCTCAAGTGTTAGGGCCAGCTAGCAGCATCCAGAGTTGATATTTATTCAGTTAACTAACATTGGTGCAGGAAAAAAAAATCCCATCAAAGCATTACCTGCTCTCTAACACAAAAGCTGAAACCAAGTTATCTGGATTGCCAATGTAGACTTACCACAAGAGCACTTCAATAGCAATGAAAGAGTTAACTAACTTCCTGCAGGAATAAGAAGTTAATGCAAGTTATACACCATATCCAGTTTTCCCAAGCATTCTGTTTGTTCTTGTTACTCCACATTCAGTGTGAAGCCATGTTCTAAGAGCATATGAATATCTCAGTCCAGCATCAGTGCTAATCAGTGAGAAAAAGTGGGACAAACATTTAAAAGTTAGTTGATTACAATCCAAATTCAGATACCAATGCTACATTTGTTGGTGTTGAATCCCCATGAACTTTCTCCAAATCATGGAACATAAGGTTATCTTTCAAATTTCCAGCACCACAATTTGACTTTCATGGTCATATAACCCAATAAATAAGTTTGGTGGCAGTCTGCAACTATGATTTGACAAAGAGGAGATTAACAGAAAGGGAAAAAAAGTACAAACAATCTGTTTGATTGTTAATTCCATGAAAAAAAAAACTAAGATGTTAAAAATTGTTAGATATGACAGATAAGAATACACAAGCTAGTAAAGCCTGTTGTATGCCACCGTCTTGCTGAATAGGCGGCGGATGTAAACTACCTGAAGTACACTAGCACAGACCAGTGTAAGATACTCTAACACTGTGTAAAAGACGAGACGCCTCCTAGTGCTCTCATTTGCTGCATCAAGATTAAATGTCATCACATGAGTAATATCACATACGTGTCATACCAAATATGAGAAAAAGAAATTAAGACATCAAAGAACAAGTGTATGTCTTGCAGAGAAAAAGGTGACATACAAGATATAAATAAGCCATACAATCATTTGCTGAGAACCTATGATTCTGCTAGGTTGGAGTTCACTGTTTTGATCTGAACAGAAGAGAAACGGTTCAGAACGCTTTTGTCATTTTACTTGATTGTTATCCTTTAGTTTACCTACGTGCATGACATCCAGATTATGTTGTCCATATGACACTTGAGAATAGGTCTGCTAGAAGTTCAAAGATATTATAAGGATCTCATACTTAAGCCACATCAAAACCTGACACTAGTACCTGAATCCATGTGACACAAGTTGTAGTACATCAATACTAGTTATGAACTCGCTGACCTAATCTAAACTGTTTTGGTTGCTGGATCACAGGTTTACAGTTCAACCATGTATCAACCAAGGGCCAGAGCCTCAGAGGTCCATAGTGATGCATCTTCAAACTCAACTCAAATCCCATTTTTCTCTATGACATATCCTGCAAGCTGCCCTCTTCTTTTCCAATGGCACTGATGAAGAACCCCACTGGCGCCAATGTGGAGCGCCATCCTTGTTGAAACACCCTCGTCTCCCTACTTCGACTGTTAGATTCATGATGGGATTTGAGAGAAATGTGAGAGCAAGGTGCACGAGAGTATCATATAGCTTTCTCTGTTTTTTTCCTTTCTCTCTTGGAGGCATGCTGTTATAATAACCAACCTGAGCAAGTGATTCTCCTGGATGATTTGGCCATCCGTCTGGTTCAAATGATGGAACCAAGTTTTGATAATATAAGCTGACATGTAATTCCTTATGGATGACAGGTTGGGTGGGTCGGCCCAATCGACCTACACAAGTTTTAAAACATTGTGGAATACAGGTAGACATCTTTTCTCATGTGCCCTATATAATGATCAAGTGACTTGACAAATATGTTTTCTGATCAACTATTTGAGCAAACTAGCAGATCTGCTCCAAAGAGCACTTACTGCAGTTAGGAAATGAAATCTTCTATTTACCATTTTAGGGTTCCAGATCCAGACGAAAATAATTCTCTTAATTTGGGATAACCAGGGTTTGGCTGAGCTTGTGTTGGGCCTATTCAAAAATTTGGATCTCCTACGTCAAATCTGACCATTAATAGCCTTGCACATAAACAAGACGAGGCTTCTTGGATGTCCAAGTCAGATTCAATAAGACCTCCCCATGACTGAAGGTGGTAATCAATTAGATAACAACACCTCCACAACATTCAGCATTTCTCTCTCTATCAATTGTTATGTGGTTACATCTTACCTTTCTCTCAAAGAATATCCTTTATCCTTCACTCCAAAACATTCTAATTGATGTCCATGAGCACGGGCTTTCAGCACATACAATCTTCTCCAGCTAAGAGGTTAGCAAATAATATAAGCCTTCAAACACTGTTGAAGCTAAATTTTAGAAAAAGCTCCAATTCTTTTGACATGAAAACCCACATTCTCCCAGTTTTCTTATGTTCTCTTCATGGTTTCGTTCTGGTAGCCAAATTTTCTATTCTTTGATTTCAATTGGCACCGCATGCTAACCACAGTTTTGAGGTGGTCTTCATGGCAGTGAAGCCTAATGTCATGATCTCCAAGATGCCATGATTATAACAACTGAAGAAGTCTCAAATGTCAAATTTTCCAACCTTTAATACCAATTGATAGAACCACTTTAGGTTATAAGGCTGTTTTAAATGCTTTGCTCACTAAATTTATTTTCAGAGAAAATCTGAAATAACTCCGACGATGGAACAAAGGCTGCTGAAAAGAGAAGAATATCATCGGAATAGGGCAGAAAGAATACGAAGATGGAGATACTTAGAGAATCAGATGGCAAAAGAAAGAACAAAGAGCACTTGAGGACTAGAAAGAGAAGAAGATAGCACTCAAATTTTTATTTATTAAAAAAATTATAGAACCTTATGAAAACATCACTGTTCAAAGTTGCTAGACAGCAAAAAGATTGTGTCTGAACAATGTTTTCCAATTCTAAAAGGACTTTCAACTATTACATAATAGATCCCTAGAAAGAATGGACATGGATATAAGATATGAATATGACACGATGACATGAGAAATCTTGAAAAGTAAGTTAAAATACCCCAACAAAATAAATAAATAAAAAATAATTCTTACATAAGAAAAACTTTTACAACACAGTAGGCTAGAGGGTGAGTCTTGGTGCAATGGTAAAGTTGCTCCATTATGGCCTGGATGTCAGAGGTTCAAAACATGAAAACAATCTCTCCACAAGCAGGGATAAGGCCATGTGCATTTGATCCCTCTAGACCCCATAGTGGTGGGAGCCGCATGCAATAGGATACTTTTTTTTTATAAAGCTTAGTAAGCTAACAAAATAACAGTCTGTACTACATATGCTAGCATGAACTTCCACAAACTCATCACCTAATGATCATTTAAATTTGTAAACTAGAATCTGCAATCCATAGTTGAGTATCCACATCATAAACTCCGAAATTGACCATTCATCATTAAAAGACTAGTATTTGTAAAGTAAAAACTCTTCCCCTCATTTTTGATGTATCTCAAAAGAATATTGAGAGTATTTGGGAAGTATCTAGATTGTTTTTTAATTTTGAAAAATTGAATACTTAATATAAATATCAGACATGTATCCTAGAAGTATCTCAGTTTCCTGCTTCCCTCCTCCACCCCCTTCTCTAAATACACACACACACATATCAGAAAACACAATAACAAAATTAAACATATTCTTTTTCATCACCATGTCCTTAGGAATCAAATTGTAATAATAGACTATATATCAACTATTAACAAAGGACCTCTTTCTACGCAACTCTCCTTTCCTTCATCCTAATCTCCTCCATGAAATTTTTCCTTCATCTCTCACTCTAGCTACCTTATAGATCACTTTTTAGTTAACTACGTAATTTGATTAACTTTTGAAAGCAAGGAAGTGCCTTCACTATGACGGCACATTCAAATCTCATGGCTACTCACATCATAATAATGCTTTATAATTTCTTATTCATAAAGCACACATAACCAACGTGACTAATTTCAATTATAATTCTTTCCTAAAGTATATATGTCCATATCCAACATGCACTTGATACTTCCTATAAGTATCCATATATTTTCAGTCCGTTTACTTTTAAAGTTGGTGTTTGATATGGCAAAGATACACTAGAGATAAGTTTGAACCAACAAGGCTAGGACGTAACATCTAAAGCCATAATTTTAAGGTGATTAAAGCCATCTTAGGTCTTCATTGTCATGTCAGTCCTAATTTGAGAGATAGAGAACCTATGAAAGAGAGTTGGCAGACCTAGAATGACATTTTTTAAGACTAAAAAATTTAAAGTATCCTGTATAACTTAGTTATATATGCTAAAAAAATGTACTTTCTGATGTATCACCATCATCTCCCTATGCTATTGCCTAAAGGTTGCCACATTGGCATCTTTGTATCGTGACTCATCAATTTATGATATCCATATATATGCTTCATACTAAATAATTAAACTCTGTCATTCTTCTAATAATCATCATGCAATAATCTATGGCTAGACAATGGAGCATTTACCCCCAGCCCCAGATAAGCAAACCTCCGACCCCTCATGTGTACGCAAGGGATGCATAACCTCTATGATGCCCGTGATATTATTAGAGATTCCTTTAAGAAAGATCTTGATGGTTAGACTAACAAACAACTAATTTTCTGCACTTAGCCATCTTCTCATGGTAAAAACAACATGAAGGTCCGGTATTTCATGTCTTAGACAAAAATCTTTGTCATGTCATATGTAGTTGAGAAGAATGCCTCAAGTCACATTGAATAAACAAATTTTAGCTCTTGGACAAAAAATTGCAAAAGATACTATTCACTAAACTAGTATCAAGGATCATATCAGCTAGCGACCGGCTTGGTATGGTATCAGTCATACCATACCGGCCCAATGCATATAGGAACCATGAGGACAGGGAGGGAGAAGGGGAGAAAGAGGAGGATGGGGGAGAGATCAACTTGCTTAGGCCACAGATGACGCCTCCCTCGAGAGGGCTATCAGCCAATTCGATGAGATCATCAAATCCACGGTCCCGATACCTCGATCCAACATAGAGAGATCCTTGAATCCACGCTTTTCATGTTTCTTGATCTCAGATTTGATAGCTTTTGGTTACTTTTTGGTGCAGATCATCATCGATAGAGAGATTGGGAGGTCAAGGGGCATTGCAGTCATGACCTTGAGGAATGAGTAGTTGATGAGGGACACTTAACTGAACTACAGGGAGGGAGAGGGAGAGGAGCGAGAGGAGGGGGGAGAGAGAGATCAGCTCTCCTGGGCCACGAACGATGCCTCGCTCGAGAGGGCGGTGAGATCCTCAAACCCAAGGTCCCGATCCCTCGATCCAACCCAGCAAGATGCTCGAATCCAAGCTTTTTGTATTTCTTGATCTCAAATTTGATGGTCTTTGGTTGTCTTTTTGTTGTAGATCATCATTGATTGGGAAATGGGGAGGTTGAGGATTTTCGGATTTCCAACCTTCAGGAACGAGTAGATGATGAGGGATGCCATCGAAAGGACAAATAGGTAGACCATAGATGGGAGGAGCATCACTATCGACGAGGTCCAATCTCAAGACAGTAGTGGCATGTTTCGCAGTGGTAGAGGTTGTCATAAGAATGACGATGGTGGCTGTAGTTGAAGCATGTGAGGAGGTGAGGACAGTAGGGCGATAGAGGAGGGTGGTGAGGAGATGAGCCGAAAGCTTTGAGAGAGAATAGAAAGTCAAGATGAGTCAGAAGCTTCAAGAGAGGGCGCGAAATTGATGAGGAGATGAGCCGGTGAGGAGATAAGGCGAACCAAATTATAAAAAGCTCCGAACCAAACCGAGAGGCCTTTCATTCAGGCAACTGACTGGTTCAGATCAATATGTCCCGACTTGGTGGTTTGGGATGGTTCAGCCATCTTGGATACTGCTAGATTTGTCCTCAAATTTAGTCACAGAAAAGGTTGACCAAATCCAAGATTAAAAAGCTTCAAGATCCACAAAATTCCAACCATTCAATCTTAGTAATGTTGATGCCACTTCAAGGCTCATAAGAAAACAAATTCCTCATAGTTTGTCTAAAAGGATGCGTTAAGCCACAATCAAGACTTGAATTCATAGTTCTAAGTATGATTTTACTTCATTTGATCAATATAAGCTGCCATGAGAATTGCTTCATCTTGAATTGATGATTTGAATTCGTAAATCAAATTATGGCTTTGCTTCATTTGATCAATATAAGCTTTCAATATTGTTAGAGTTAATAAGAATAGAAAAGGGTGAGATTACTTAAAAGACGTACAAACATTCACGAATGGTCAATCTTAGAGAAATATAGTCTTTGAGATATTCAAGGCCCATATTGATATGTCTTAGTTTCTTAAAGTCAAAAGCATGGAAACTTCATCGAAAATATAAGCATATGCCAGGGTAAATTAACTTTTGACTACAACAATAAAAAATATTGGCAGGATAATGGCTCTCTAGAGGACATGGATTATATGTTGATGTTGATAATCTTGGTAAAGGTGAAATTTTATTGGCCCAACTTACTCTCAGGCGGTCAAATAGAATGACTGTGGGATGAGCACCTACTTTGCTCAGTTAGGTGGTAAAATGCCAAACACAAGCAGTTTATGAACATTGACATATAGTTTGCCTTTCTCCGTGTCAACATAGACCATGGGATCACAACAAGGAGACCAATCATAAGCCACCTCATTGTCTAGTACTAGTATAGTAGTTTGCTAGTTCTGCATCTCATGCTGTCACTTACATAGTGAATTTTATTAAGTGTTTCATGCTTTTGTTTGGGATAATTTTCTTTATTACTTCATGAAAACATAAGAGAAATGCATTTTGTATCAGATTCATCAAGTTGATCTACGAATCAATCTTGCAGTATTAATGTTTTGGTTGAAGCATGTCTATTTTCATGCATTTTGTATCAGATTCATCAAGTTGATCTACGAATCAATCTTGTAGTATTAATGTTTTGGTTGAAGCATGTCTTTTTTCAGTCCTTAAACTGGCCGGATGTATTGCAGAACCAATACCTCTACCCTTCACAATAATAATTAAAAAGTGGAAGGAATTTAGAACCACCTTTGCATTTCCCTTCTAGTGGTGATTGAAGAATGTTTTAGATCTATACTCGTAATAGTGTTAAATGGGAGATGCAGTCTTACTATGGCGGTGCCGAGCTTCCCGTGCTTTCAAGTATCGCTGCTCTCCTGTAACAGACTCCAGTGCTTCCCTAAGCTCTGCAATCTTCACATTTATAGGATCCACATGCTCTGCAACAAAAATAAAAAGAGTACATAAGTGAATACAGAGCACTAAATATGACCAAGATATTTTGCATAAATCTTATTTGTTATACTGACAAAATATTGAAATTCCGATATTCGACCTTTTCTCTTTCTATCAGATCTACAGTGATTTTCCTATTGATTAAAGAGTAGAATTACGATATGATATAAATTCAGAAATTTTACCCTCTCCTAATGAAATTATACTTTAAAAGTGCAGTCTTAGTAAGAACACAGCTTGGTGAAGGTTTCAAATCCCAGTCCCAAACCCAGCACCAGTCAGGGACCAGATTGAGATGGTACTGTTCTAACGCTTGGAACAAATAGGTGCCTCGATATTCACTGGGACGACAATTCTTTTTTCTTTCTTTCTTTACTGTTTGTTGTTGTTAATAACTATTGGGGTTTCTATGGTTGGTTTGTGATAATTTAGGACTACATATTCATGTTACTAGTACCAACAGGTATTGGGATTATGATGCTCATTCGTGTAGCTTTCTCCCTTTCTTCCTCTCTTTCACCTTCCTCTTGTTATCCGTCTTATCATAGGTACTGAGGTCCTAAACCCATCATCGGGTCCGGTTGCTCACCAATCTGATTCAGGATGGTAGGGACAACATCTTTAAACCTTGCTCTTGGTACTTAAGAGACATAATGAAGGAAACGTTGATTGCCCACACATAAACATGATGATCCTAGAAAGCAGACATAGTAAATCTACCAACCATCTTTAGCGAGATTATGTTCGTTTGGAATATGCCCAACATGTATGTAGAAAGATACAGTTTCTGGTGTTCCTTGTGGATTATGGAAGCAAAACTTGTACATTCCAGCCCCTGGAACTTTGAACTCAAACTTGTCACCAGATGTTCCCTGTAATGAGTGCACAATATTGCCTCCTGGAGAAGTCACCTGAATTTTATCACATGAAGGATTTAGAATAGAAAATATCTAAATAAATTGCCAAACCATGAATTATAACTACTGCATCTAGGGAGTGTATATGCAGTAAAAAAAAAATTGCCCTTGCACTAAAGGCATCATGTAAACTAATTGAATCACAAATAACAATTATAAACAAAATAGTTAAATAAACAAAAGTTTTCTACTCATCAAATTTGAGCATTTTGGAAATTATAGCTTTAGAAAAAACTAATGCTCAAAATCTAAAAATAGATAATTAAATGAATTAATGGAGAATTGATGATATATGCCAAATGAACAAAAACATACCATATGACTAACCAAGCCAATGTAGTAAGGGAGTATGATTTTTGCACATAAAATCACATATATTATGTGCACGAACGTGCATGAAATTGAATTTTGAATATACAAAAATAACTTTAGTTCTCCGACTAGTTTTTTCACCAAGGGTTGTATAGTATCTTTCGAAGCTCATTTCACTTTTTAAAATTTATGTCAAAAAAAAAAAATCTTTCGCATTGTAACTTCCAAAAGTCCAACATGTTCCCCTGTTGCAACTGAAGGACATCTTTCCAACTTTGTTTGTTATATTTATTTGAAAGGATACGAGAATCTAGCTCTTACCCAACCAAGACAAAATACGAGATGAAGTGTGATCACTTACAACAATATTGATCTTGATAAGGCAAATGATTAACCAAGACACAGATTCTTCTAACTCCGGAAATGTTAAGCATGTAGATAAATAGGTAGATGAGCATGATACACAAATTGGGAACTATATAAAGATCATAAAGAATAGAGGTGGTAGTTCTGGTGATGACTATGCTATCTCTATTACTAAGTTTGACATGACAACAAGTTCGAGGCAATGGTGAGGAATGACTCTAATGCTAGAGGCTTGAGTGTTAGAAAAGGATTCAAATCTGATGTAAGATATAGAGAATTTCTAAAAACCTAGATACTATAGCCTAGGAGAGAATAAAGATTATAGAGAATTGCTGTCCTATTGTAGAATCTTCAAGATCATCCAAGATATCCTTCAAACTCTCATGGCCAAGCATAACCTATGATGAGATTAAGGATACCCCTACAACATCACATAGCAATAGCCATACTTCAAAAGATGATGATTACCAAATACTAAAGGTCTTTGAAGGGTGTGGCTCAGCTATTCGTGCTCAAATAAGAAACAAATTGGGTCTCTCCTTTCGAGTGTTGCTATTTGGCTTAACTATTGGGTCCCAAACTTCCAAATTTAGGAGAAACTATCGACAAATAGCATTCCATGCCATTTCTCAATGTCATTAAAAAAATAAAAAGCAAAACAAAGGTGAGAAGGTAAAAAAACCTGTTGCCCCTTCCACGATGCCTTCACCTCCCCCACCCTTCCTTGCCGTCCTCCCTTTGCTCCACCTCCTTGCTCCTCACCACCATCGTAGCCACCTCACCCCCATCCCTCTATGCTTTCAACCTTGCCCTTGGCCTCCCTCTTTCCTTGTCACTGCCTCTCCCTCCCTCTTATATATCTCTAGGCTGAGACCACTGCCCTCATTGTTGATGTTACCTATGGTGACCCCAAGAACCTCACTTCCCTTGTCCTTTGTGAGCCGGTAGCCCTCTCCTTTCACATCCTTCCCCTGCTAGGCTTCGCTTAGTCTTGCCACAACACCATCCTCACTGGCCGTAGTGGCATCATCAGCATATCCTCTACCCTCGTCATCTCACCTAACCCCCTAAGCCCATGCGTATGTAAACCCTATCTACTCATTCCCTAAAAGCACAAACTCAGTCTCATCCTGAATGGCAGGTTGCATTAGTAATTGAGCAAGCGGTCTAAAAGTTGAAGAAGATTGGGGGGGGGGGGGGGGGGGTAAGATGTGGCACTAGTGGGAAGGATTGGATGAAAATAATGGGTTTTCACTTCGTTCCTTACTTTTTTTAAAAAAATTATTTAAATGGGTTTAAGCAATGGCGTGGAGCACCCTGTGTAGACAATTTTCTCAGCAATAGGGGCCAATCACAACCCTCCATGCAAGCAACCTAGCCTGTTTCTTGTCTGAGCAGAAACAATTGAACTATACATGTTTTTGAAGAAGGTTGCAACGTTTCATGGGTAAAACTATTTAAAAAGCTGATGGCTTTAAGCATCCAACTCAAGATTCTAACTATGGTTTGCTTGAGGCAGATGATGTGCTACCTTGTATAGTCATATATATAAAACAAGGCAGCAATAAGACAAGACAAGGAGAAAAAGCAAGTTCTCACAAAACAGCTACAGTTCATCAGATTAGAGTTTTGATTGATCTACTCTACACCAAGATCAAGATCTGAATTGAGGTTCAATTTTAAACGTGGCTACAATGAGAAATGATATAGATTTAACTTTTTTGCTTGGGGGTCAAATCACAATTTTTAGGAAAGAGACGAGGTTATATAACTTAACAACAATAGAATTTGAAGAAATAAGAAAAATCTTTTTTAAAAAATCTTATTGGTGAAAGCTTTCCCAAGAGAAGTAGCAGGTTTCCCTACATGGAGATCTAATAAAAAAATAATAAAAGAACCACCCTGATAATATGGATGAACATAGAGAGCATCATAAGTTGAGAACATATTGTGGAAAAGAAAGATATCTTTCTTGAGTTGAAGTGATCTACATATGGCTCACTCCTTTCTTTTGTACTTTTTCTTCTTTTTTTCTTTTGACTTTTCTCTTCTCTTGTTCCTATCCCCTTTCTCCTATGTTTCTATTCTCATTTTTGTCCTCCATTCTTTCAATATTCTATACTTGACCGGGTCCCTTCGTTTCTTAGGGAAGAGAGTGTTTGATTGCCTGGAATCATTTATTCCATTGTTTAATTGTGGGTCCCCATGTCAGCAGGCTACTTTGGTAATCTTTATTGTGGTTTCTACAATGTACAATAACATGTAAAATAACTAGCAAATTCCAAAGGAGCCTCTAATCATGACCATGCATCAGATAAGCACCTAAAATTAATGAAAACCAACCTAATACATCAAAAGCTTGAATACTATCACCGCAGGCCTTAAATTGATTAATAAAGAGCTGAGAACTGTGGCTTGTTAGCAGTAAGGGGCTATGTTCATTATTTTCAAAGGGACAGGCTTCATATTTATAATCATTTGATAATCTATTTATGATTTTTTTCTGCACAAGAGTCAGTTGCTTGTGTCTCTACAATGCTAGCCTATGTCATTTGCATATTTATGAACATTGTATTTCAATCCATTCTATGTATCGCAGCCTACCCTAATAGGATACATAATGTCATCAACTAATGGTGTTGACCCGCATCTTCATGTGTACGTGGAGTTCATAAGACATTTTTAACAGCATTTAAATTTGCACATGAGCTAGGCCTAGTGCTTCCTATGTATCTTTAAGAGAAGCCACTTGAAATAGGTATACATAGATAAAGTGCACTCCTTTTCAGAGAGGACACGAAGACAGAGGCATGGAATGCGCTTACATCTCTTTATCAATTTGTATGATGAATTAACTGAATGTATTCCATCCTCTTGTACTTTAGTAACTTAAAGACATTATTTGCTGTCTTGCAATTTTTGACTTTTATTCAGTTCTTCAACTTCGTTTCATTTTGTTTAATCAATTCATACCAATTTGCAGGCTAGACTTATTAATGCTGAACTTTATGTATTTAGCTTATCTTAATCAACAATGACTTGCAGAGTTAGTTTGATTTGAAATTCCATAATTGTCTAAAACTTTAATTGAATCATATTTCTAGTTCAAATCTTCAAGATATTTCTACTTGTTATTATTAAGCCTTTAAAAGTGTTATTTTAGAAAAAAAATGAGGTTCCAGTGCGGAGGGAAGATGTGTCCTCCCAATTTACCCTAAATTTGAGCCCTTGCCGTATGCTTCACCCACGGTGTCCCAGGCTTGTTTTTGTACAATGCTCAAACCTTGGCAACTCACTTGGTACCCACACCCTCATTTTGATAAGGAGAGAAAGAGAGAGAGAGAGACAAATTCCTTGTTTAGATAGTGAATTAAGGACAAAAGAGAAGAGAAACAGAGAGAAGAGATTTCTCCATGAGCCCCTTTTTTATGTGCTGTTTCGGGGAGATAATAGAATAGAAGGGAAACGAGGGAAGGGAAGAGAAAGAAAGATAAGAAAACTTTGAACATGAAAGTAATTAAAGAGAAAACGAGATTCTCTTCTCCCTGCATAACTCCACTTATAAACAGATTACAAATTTGGGTTAGGAGATAAAGCTCTTCTCTCCTTTTTCTTCTCTCCCTTCCTAATGTAACTACCACACAAGATATTTTCAGTTTCTCTTCTCTTCTCTCCAAACCAAACAAAAGATTTTGACTCTCTCTCCTTTTTTATCACTTCTCTCTAAATCCCTTAACCTAATAAGAGTGCTAATCTCTGTGAAAGTGGAGAGATTTGGAAAGAAGAGATATTGAAGTTCTCTTCTCATCTTTTTCTCTCAGAAGTTCTCTTCGCCTGTCTCACTTCCTTTCTTTCTTTTCTTTCAATCCATTGCTTATCCAAACAAGGAACACGAAGGTGATCATCTTTACCAAATGAAGCAGTAATACGTAGGCAACAAAAGTGTAGCTATCTAATTAACTCTAGTGGGGCACTGAAGCGAGCAACATTCTGAATCCATTTATATATAAAGAATAAGTCTTTTTTTTTAACTAATTGGCATTGGCATAATGTCACATTTTCTTACTTGCAGCACAGCATCAAAATTGCATTTTTACTATCCTACAAAGGAAACAGGAAATTAAAAATAGTTATTTTCAAGTTTACAGAGCTACCCAGCATTGACAAAGCCAACCTACCTGTATGCGTTGACCAAATTTTGAAGGAAAATTTAGGAAAGACGCCAATTTTATTTGCTTATAAATATATCAAAATTCTCAAAAAGTTCGAAACTTTAGGGCGAATGTAACATGAAACGAAGGGGATTAGCGGCACTAACGACTAGATCGATGCCGGGGTGATCCGAACTCCAGAAGACATCGTGATCGACGACAACGAAGTTTCCGGACACGGTGTCGCCCTCGTAGAGGATGTACTCGTAGACGCACTCCACGTCGGTCACAGTGACGGAGAGTGCGGCGGGGCGGCGGAAGCAGCCAGCGAGAAGTGCCAGAAGGAGAAAGATCTCAGGCGACCGGATCAATCTATTCCTTTTTCTCTCCATCGATCCGAACTACTCGAGATAGATCAATTGATCGGTAGCCCTCATCCTCACTCTCCTCTTACCTAGGCGTTACTCAGCTCGAATGGGAAGGGTCTGGAGAGCGAGGGTTACGAAGATTCGGAAAGGATCGGAGACGAGGGCCTTCCGACGAGAACTCAGCTCACGCTGTCGAGAGGATCTCGTTTACAATGAACCGTCGGTCTAACTTAAGCGGGGTTATCCTTGGGTCGGCTCAAGAAATGGAAATTCAGCTCATCACCGGTCTATTTTAGGGCCGCTTTGCAAGGTAGACCTGTTCGCGGGCCGGGCCAGACTTCCGGCCTACTTGCTAGGCCCAAGCCAAACTTGGGCTTCCTGTCGCAAGTACAAAATGCTTAAAATATTAAAAATACTTAAGAGTAAGAAACAAAATGAGGTATGCTAAGATTCTAGAACTTCTTCCATTAAGTTTACATATTAACAAAACTTAGTGTTTAATCACAAGAAAATAGCGTAATAAAATTTTAGGTTGGGCAGGCTCGGGTGGTTTTAATCCACATTTGCAAGGCCCGTAGCAGTTGCCTCTTGACGTTGGAAGTTGGGCAAGGGGATTAACAGGCCTTACTGTTCGGCAAGGGAAGATGTGCGGACATGCCAGTGAAGTTGGATTGGCCGGGGAAAAAAAAAAGTGATTAAAGAAGGATAATAAAAGTAGTGCGGGTTAGACGCCTTGCCTTTAAAAACTTTTTCTACCATAGACTGGCCGTTCAAAAAAAGATAGGAAGATAGGATAAGGTGTAACTGGGGCTATAGTTGAAATAATTCCATTGTTATTGCTATTCTTAAGATAGAATTCTACTTGTAACTGTGTTAAGGAAAAGTAAAGGTAAAGATAATTAAAAATAAGCTGGATTTATTGTTGTCTCGAAAGGTTTTTTTTTTTTTATCTCTTTGTTTGGTTTGCAGGAAGAATTTTTTTTTACTTAAATGTTTTTTTTTGAAAGTTGATGTCTGAGTATATGATGTCTAGAAAAATGGTTCTCGCATATTTAGTTAACCATGAGAAGGTAGCACATTTCGAAGTGGTTTATGTTTGATTTGAGCATCTACTTTAATGAGAAAATTATATAAAATACTTTTTATGCTCTTATTAAAGGGAAAAACCTTTCCTCATTCTATCTAAAAAAACTTAAGGGTATTTTTGAAAAAAAATTTATCCCAATTCTCAGACTGTGGGAATTGGATTTTTTCATATCCCACATTAGTTTTTCTTTCCCGAAAAGGACTCAGGAGAGCGGGCTTTGGAGAGAAGATGCCTGAGACCAAGCTCTAAAAAGGCATGTAGGATTTGCTCCCGTTGGAGCCCCTTTTTTTCCATTCTTTTCTAAATATTTTTTTATGAGAAGTTGATGCCTTAAAAAGTGGTTTGTGCATGTTTCATTCACTATGAAAAAGTGGCACATTTTAGAGATGGCTTATGTTTAATTGAGTATAAACTTTCATATGAAAGTTGTGTAAAATACCTATGATGCCATTAATAAAAGAAAAGACTTTATTCCATTCTATCTAAAAGCTTAAGGGCATTTTTGAAAAAAAAAATATCCTAATTCTCAGTTGGTGGGAATTGGACCCGACGATGTCAGGGCTTGAATGGAAGGAGTATGTGAGGACCCGTGCGAGCGTGTCTTTAGTCCCACATCAGTTATTCACTGAAGAGATTTTGGGTACTTATATGGGACTAAAGATTCCAAAAAAAATACTTTCAGGCTAACCATTTTAGGTGAAGTTCTAGATTGTGACGAATAGTATTAGAGTGAACTCGGCTCAGCTTATGTGGACTAGAAGATACTGTAGTACGGGTTCATGGAGGTTGACCATGGGCCGATCGTAGTGCTTGTGATTAGATTTGGATAGATTTGAACCCTTAGCCCGATGAGGATGTTGAGGCTTAAACGGAGAAGTATATGAGGACCCCCACGGGCGTGTCTTTAGTCCCACATCAGCTATTTGCCAGAAAGATCTTAGGTACTTATACGAGACTAAGGAATCCAAAAAAATACTTTCAGACTAGCCATTTTGGGTAAAGTTTTGGATTGTGACAAATGGTATTAGAATAAACTTGACCCATAGCCTATGTGAACTAGAGGACATTGTAGTATGGGTTCATGGAGGTTGACCATAGGCCGATCATGGTGCTTGTGATTAGATATAATGGATTTGAACCCTTAGCTCGACGAAGATGTCAGGGCTTGAAAGGGGGAGTATATGAAGACCCGTGCGGTTGTCTTTTAGTCCCATATCGGTTATTCACTGGAAAGATCTTGGGTACTTATACGGGACTAAGGAATCCAAAAAAATACTTTTCGGCTAGCCATTTTGGATGAAGTTCTGGGTTGTGACAAAAGAAAACCAGAAACCCCAGACCCAAGAAAAGGTTTATGCTCTCACACAACAAGATGCACAAGCTTCTAATACGTTAGCGATTGGTATTACTCTAGTTCCAGTAATTATTCTTATTTATTATTTAGTCATGCCCACTAGAAAACCTAGACTTAACACGGGTATGTTGTGGTTTAAATCAGAGTTGCACAGCGAAAGCGTGGTGAATTGAATTATTGATACTGGTCAGTTAAGATGATTTTGATTTGAGAAGTATTATGACTTGATTTGAAAGAAGTATCCTCTATTCTTTGAACTATAGGTACAAAAATTTTGTGGGCGAAATTTTATTCTAGGCAAGGAGAATGTAAGACCCAGTGGATTGGGCTTGGTCCACTTGACCGCCCCAGCCCTTTTTGGCCTCCCTGCCCCTGGAGGAAAGAGACTCCCGAGCGAAGTCTTTTTCCACTCTCAGAAGGTCGGATGGAATTCAACTCTAAGCCAAATTTTGATCGCGGCGGCTGGGCTCTATTTAGAGCTCCTCCCCATCTTTTCTTCCACCCCACCAAAGAAACAACCCCAATTGGTGCCCATCGCCTAAGTAATTCCTCAACATTTCTCTTCGAACGTCGGTCGTTATCCACATCGTTGACGCAACCAAACGCCGCCGGAAGTTAGGTAAGAACCTTGCAATCTTTGGTTAACTTTTCTCTCCCTCTTCCGTGACTTTTGGAATCTTGTTTTTAGCCGACAATCGCCGGATTTTTTGACGGAAAAGGGCGATGCCCTGTTTCCTCCGTTTTGATCGACTGACCCTATTTTCTTTCGATTTCAGCTGCCTCTGTCACTGGCGCTTGTTGCCGGAGGCTTTTCTTGATCCCTCATGGTGGCCGAAAGCTATGGCTAGAGAGAGAAAGTCCTGATAGAGAGAAACTTTGTGGAATGAGAAATTAGAGAGAGAATAAGAGAGAAAGTGGAAAAGAGAGAAAGAAAAGAGGAAGAGAGAACAAAGTTTCTCTCTGGCCAAGGAAGAAGAAAGGAGAGGAAAAGCATCGCTGTGGTGGTGCCTAGGGTCAGGGGACCTACGACCGCCCACTATGGACGACGACTGATAGCGGCCGGCGGCGAGGGAAAACAAACTGAAATAAGGCTCCTTTATTTCAAATGGTTTTCCGACGATTTGCCGGCCCAAAATAGGGTGAATCCTAGCTACAATATCAGGAGAGAGAGAGAGAAGAAGAAGAAGAAGAAGAGCACATACCTCGGTCCGGCGAGGTGGTCCGGTGGCTCCTTTCGGTGACTAATCGAGAAAGAAGAACCGAAAGAGGAGTTTGGGATTGGTGGCTCGATGTCGGGTGAACTCGAAGGAGGAGCAGAAGGTTTTTAACTAGATAATCCTGACCTTATCCGGCTGGTCTTTGGATCACGATGAACTTCCGATCTCTGACGTGATCGGAGAGGAAGAAGACTCCAGCTGGGATTCTTCTTTCTTGCCTTCCGCACGTGCATTGCGTGTGAAGCTTGGCCCAAAAATGGCTGGGCCAAATATCTGGGCCGATCAAATGGGCCAAGCAAGATACGGGATATCACAAATTTAGTGGGTTTTGATAATTATTTATTTGAGAGATAGGATGATATAAATTAGTTATATAAGATATTAGCAGCAAGATACGCACATAAATTAATAAAAAGGTTAGAGAGATTGAAAGATACTAGAAATAAGACAATTGATTAAAAAAAAGTTAAAATGGTTTGAAAGACGAGAGAGAGATAAGACGTGCTCATTGGAAAGGGCATCATCGTTTTCTTTTTTTTTTTTATTTTAAATTAAGCCTGTCAGGGTATGGATGAGAGATGGGTAAACATTTTTCTGAATATAGTCTATTTAGGATTAAAAATAAAACTATGTAGATAAGAGATGCAGGGATAGAAATAAATAGAGGTCCAGATTACATACCTAGTATTTTAATTTTTTTGTTTTTGACAAACGAGAGAAACTAGGAAGCAAGAAAATTCTGCTAAGAAAACTTGATAGATAGAATATAATATAGAATATACCTTAAAAAACCTTGCTCAGGGGGCCAAGGAGTTTGAAAACCGATGGCAAGAACATGTGAAAGGATAGCCAATGTGCTTAGCATGCAATTTCAACATACTCCGCCGTCTCTTTCGGATGAAGGGTGGGAGAAAAGCTGAGAAGGGAGAAAGGGCAGTGAGCTAGGGGCCTGGCTTATTTTATTAACCAGAGGGAGCATTATTAATATGGTTCTCTAGTGGTATTGTACTTAACTATGGGTATGGGTTAATCTATGTAAAGGATCTCTAATAGGAGGTGTTACATGGAAAGTCGCACATGGAAAGCTGGGTTGATTTGCAAAAATATGAGTAAGGGGAATAAACATGTAACCTAGGGGAAATATGCTAAAAAACCTAAACTTTTTTGACCATAACACTTCAATATATCTTATGAATATTGAATACATTTAGATCCATTTAAGTTGCTCACCCAATCTCATTTAGTCATAAAAATTATAGGAGAGAATCATGCAATTGATTGAGTACATTTTGCGTAATGTTGTCTGTAATGCAATGTGCAACAAAACCACTCGAAAATTCAGTGGATATAATAGGTACGTCAATACACCATGATTAATCCTTAAGCCGCGTCATCCTTGGGTTGGCTCAAGAAATGAGTCATCACCATTCTATTAAGGTGCTGGTTTGGTCAGGCTGAAAGTAGACCTATTCACGGGTTGGGCCAGGTTCCGCCCAAAAGTTAACACAATCTATTAGACTCGGGCCTAGTCCAGCTTTAGGGCCTACTTTCTAGGCCCAAGCCCGGTCCTTACTCAGGCTTTCTAACCAGGGTAAAAAATGTTTAAAATATTAAAAAAATACTTAAAAATACTTAATAAATGCTGAATATAAATAACTAAATATTAGAAATTCAATACTATAAGAACCAAAATAAGGTATTCTAAGATTCAAGAACTTCTTCTTTTAAGTTTATATATCAACAAAATTTTGGATTTAATCATAAAAAACTAGGGTTAAAAAATTTCGAGCAAGGCTAGGGTCAGCCGACTTTAATCCTCAAGCTCGAGTCCGTCTTGTTTAATAAACATGCTTATTTGCTAGGTCTGTGGTCCACTGAGCTCCAAAAGTTTTCGAGTTCGGGCTAGGCTACTCGGCATGCGAATAGGTCTATTTTAAAATTGGCTCATGAATACTTTTTTTTCCAAATGACTCCTGAAAATTCTGGTTGTTGAGATGCGAGATGGTTTACCATGAAGGTCACTCTTGGAGTCAAAGTCACTCCTGACTCACTTTCAAAATTTTGGTATATTTTCCTACTTTCAATGATTTTGAACCATCCTTGATGAAGTCACTGAAAGTGAACGCTAACCTGTAAGCTACTCGCTCCCATATCCTCACTTCACTTGTCCCTCAAGTAATTCAGATCACCTCTTCTTCTTCTTCTCAACCTCGAGCTCCTCCTTCATAGCCTAATCTCTAATAAGTCGATTTTTCCCCTTCTATTTTACTGGAGGCAAGCCCTATTTCATGATTGGTGATCTAGGGTTTTATTTTTTTCCCCTTTTATTTGGAGTTTTGGGGTCGAATCTGCAGATCCATCAGTTGATTCACCTTGAACCCAAGCTAGGGATTCTCCCTACAATCAAGGCCAAGGTTTCTTCTTCCGATGCAAGCAAGGTTTCATCATTGAACCTTGGCCTGATTTTGCAGGGCTTTCTCTATTTATGTGTATGGAAGCTAGTATTTTTCTATTTGTCATGACTATTCCACCCTATGATCATTTTATTGTTATGAAAACCTTTTAAGTTTTGTTGAAAAATTTGAGCTTGGAAGATTTACATGTTGATTTTGCGACAAGAAAAATCTTGTCATTAAAAGTTTTAATGACCAGATTTTCGTTGTGATGAGGTCGTCATGTGTACCTCCATGGATAAAACTTTTAACAAGATAGTCATGAAGCGTGTCTTCACAGCTAAAACTTTTATTAAAACTTAAAAGGTTTTCATGACAATATATTTTTTTTGGCCACCAAACATGTCTATTTTCATGATAAGAAATATTGTCACCTAAAAGGTATATAAGTATATATTTTGCAACATAAATTACACATACATAACCAAGTTTCATGAATGGTGACAAGCTTTTATTATTGGTGAAAACAAAGGCTATTGAACACAGGTTTGGACTCTTAATTATAAGATAGATCATTAATTTATAATATTAATGTGATAATATAACTATGTTAAAACATCAATATAAATTTCTCAAAATTTTTTAATAAAGCTAAAGTCCAAGCTCTTAAATGACCTAGTATGTTCTCTACACTCAAAAACTATTCTCATAAATCGCAAAAGTATCTGTAGAAATGCATAAATAAATATTGGAATCATACTTGTTCAATCTTTTCTTATTATTAGAGGAAAAAGATCAAACCTTTTCTAGATCAATTTTTTATTAGCAATGCAGGACCTTAGATATCATATAAGTAACCTCCTTATTTATGAAATATGAATTATTATTAAAATATTTAATATTTAATATTTTTTGAATTAGATAATTCATCAATATTAATATAACTAGTATTTATCCTACATAGTCTAATATATATAACTCAAAATAAAATAATAGAACTCTATACATAAGTTGCAACTAATAATTCAAACTCTTTGATTTCAGTTGAATGCTAATGATTCCCTAAACTAAAATCAGTAGTCAGAAATATCTGCAAATAGAAATTTATAATCCCTTTCCCTGTTTGTGTTTGAGGAGGAAAGTTATTTTAAAATAGTTAGTTCGGTCGATTTAACAAACTTGTTTCAGTCTGAATTTAGATTCCTTTACGGATATATATTTTTTATGTGATAATTAACCATTTGTAGTGATGAAAACCTTACAAGGTAATACAAAAAATGCATCAAAAGGAATAAGCTGCATTCTACTTTTAGCAGGATAGGATAAATTTATTAATAAAAGAACTTGCACAATAAGGGCAGCTATCAAGTAACACCTACTTAGCAAGAGAGATATAAACATGGGATTTAATGCTTCCATCACAAAGTGAGACTGATTTTAAGTTTGGATGGGGTAAAAGGTCTAAATCTTAATTAGGAAAAAATGATACTTTAGGCAACTATACCATGGTAAATGACAATATATGCTGTTTCTGTTGGACTCTGGGCAAAAAGTGCTTCAGTTGAACCCTTCTTTTTTTTTTGTTCATATAGTATTTGTTCCTTGTCTCAATGAAGAAGATGGGCGAGCATCTTTACTTCCAAAACAAAAGGGAGTTTTTTGTTGGAATTTGTTAATACATAGAAATATAGGTGTGAATGGAAATGGAGAGGATGGATTTATTTGCAATATCCTTTGCAAGGTTCTTTCTCTTGCTGAATGATTCTATGGATGGCTTATATGGGAGCTAAAGTGACCAAACCTAAATGAGTGCCACATTTAAAATAGTCAATTGGAAAATATGATTCAATATGTTTTCCAACGAGCAACCAATTAGAAAAGTCCATGAGTGGAACGGGTGAAGAAATCTTTTTCGTGAGCATGTGTGTTAGGTTTTTTATTATTATTATTATTATTATTATTATTATTATTATTATTATTATTATTATTGTTATTATTATTATTTTGGGTACTATGGTTACTCACACACAACAGGTGTAAGTGTAGCCCATCAAGTCAGAAAGAAGTAGAACATATAAAGAAGATGGTACAGGGTCGTGTCCCTTCCAGATGACATCTTTGGAGTATTAGGCCGCATAAGAAGCCACCCAATCTACAGCACTATTGGTTTTTCTGTACATAGTAGATGTCGGAAAGGCAGTGCATTCACCTAAAAGACGGTAAATGTCGCGAAGAAATTTTTTTAAGCATGTGTGTTAGGCTTTTGAAAAGAAGAGTGGTAGTGTTAGCGCATAGCTGCCATGTAGGAGATTTTTAACCTCCTTACTCTTTAGGAGGTCTATTTTTTTTGATATAAATTAGAGGGAGCCAGGAGCTCCCCCCAATTCTATTAAATGATTTGCAAGAATTTACATATGGTGCAATGAAGTAAGAAGGTGCACAGAAGAAGGGGAAGGAAAAGCAAAGAATGCAATTTACATATGCTTCCCTGCCTACTTGACGAGGAGGGGCTGATTCATTTGCTCTATATTTTTCATTTCCAAATCTCCTTGCTACTTGGATCGACACACACTATCCCAATTCACCAGACAATGGAATCCATTGACACTGTTCCGTTCTTTCGAAAGAAAAGGCCGTCTCATTTTCTCAATTCTGCAAATTACCCATCTAGGGAGCTTGAACACCGACATGAAGTATGATGGCAAGGTGGATGAGAAAAGTATATTTTTGATTGGGCAAATACATTTTTGATTTCATAGTCGAACTAGTACTCATTTGTTTTCTAGATCTTGCAGTTCCATCTAAATATGTACTTCAATTAGGAGGGTGGTCAGGGCCTATTTATAGTGTTAAGGTAATCAGGGATCAAGATTGCTTAAACATCATTCCTGGAATTCTGCTGGGGCATAGGATGCCAAAAAATGTTGCTAACTTTATCTGGAAGTTTGACAAGCATCAATTTTCTTATTGCCTGCTATTTCTCCTTCCACAGAAGTCACCAATGTTAAGCAAAACAATGGTTCATATCTGATCTTTACACTTTCCAAAACCCACATATCATCTCCTTCTCTAGGGTTGAATTATTCTCTCTTCAATTGGCAAAACCTATCTGTCAAAGAAAAATTTACAAAATCTACCTTCTTTTGTAAAGAAAAAGAAATAGATTTTCTCCTCCTTAAGCATAGCCTCCTCTTTGCAAACCAAATAAACCTTGTAATCTCCAATGAAAAGTGGAGAATCCAAGGAAGATGGACTAAAGTTTTACAAGATTGTTTCTGAGGTGCCTTCAGGAAGTGGAGCAGTCAGTATCCAATCCTCATTATGTTATCAAGATTCTAATGGTTGACCGAACGGAGAAATTTAAAACCAAATACATCCTGAAGATGGTGGAAAGTTGACAAGTGAGCTGCATATGATAGGATGAATTGAATTTATTTTTGAAAATTTCTAGAACTTGATTTTATTTCAGAATCAAGCAGTTCCAGTGTGGGAGTGAATTGATGAAATGGTTACTGTGATACTTGGTGATGCAAAACCCAAACTCAAGTTTGTAGGAGACAAAAAGAACCAATAAAATGTAAAGATATAGAAAGCAATGATGAAAATATAGACCTAATTCCAACTATATTCAACTCCAACTTCAAAGCAATAAAATAAACAAAGTTCCATTTGACATTAATTCAAATTTTTCATTTTCTAATTTTTATAAAAATCAAAATCAGTTTCTGTTGGCGGAGGCCTGAGGGGCCGAGTCAACGTTGGCAGAGGCCTGGAGGGCCGAGTCAGTCCTGCCGCCTGCCAACGTGGATGCGCTGGAGGAGTAGGGTGGGTTATACCACTAGGGGGTCCCTGAACCCACTGGCGAGGCGCTGTCGGAGTCCGGAGTTGGGCGAGGCTTGGTCGGAGTCGACTCGTGGCGCTATGGGCCCCTGCGCTAGTTTAAGGAAATAAAGTTGCGCCTTCACTAACACCTACGGGTTTTGGTGTAATGGTAGCGCTTGATCCTGACAATTGGTATCAGAGCCATAGGTCTCGAGTTCGAAACCCAGGTATCACGTTGGGGGGGGGGATTGTTGGCGGAGGCCTGAGGGGCCGAGTCAACGTTGGCAGAGGCCTGGAGGGCCGAGTCAGTCCTGCCGCCTGCCAACGTGGATGTGCTGGAGGAGTAGGGTGGGTTATACCACTAGGGGGTCCCTGAACCCACTGACGAGGCCCTGTCGGAGTCCGGAGTTGGGCGAGGCTTGGTCGGAGTCGACTCGTGGCGCTATGGGCCCCTGCGCTAGTTTAAGGAAATAAAGTTGCGCCTTCACTAACACCTACGGGTTTTGGTGTAATGGTAACGCTTGATCCTGACAGTTTCTTTTTTTAAAACAAAAAATCGAAACTCAAAACTTGTTTGATGGTCACTTTAATTATATTGCTGGTGGTGGTTAGCATGGACAATGGTAGTAGTGTGTGGCCAATGATGGCAGTAGTAGGTGGCAACAATGACGATGGTAGTGTCAATGATGGCTATCATTGGTTTCTATTTGTCACAAAAATTTAAACCGTCAACTATGTGAAAGATAGTTTGGAGCTTTCACTTTTCTGTATAATTAAAAAGGGCTTTCACAAAAGAAAAATCAAAAAGTGAAATGAGTCTTTTTCTTATTTTTCATACATATTTTAAATTTATTTTTTTAAAAAAGAAAACCGATGCGGAGCAGGCTTGTTCTTGTTCCCTACTACTAGTATTTATAGCTAGAAACCAAGACTCCTAAAAAACCTTGAATTAGTATGCTCAAACCTATCAAATATTTATTAAAAATAAAAAAGTAACTAGTGAAGCTAACGGTACAGGGAGGGGCAAAAATAGGACAAATGGACCATGTATTTCTCCTTCCAAGTCCTCCATATCCCCACTTTTTAGAAAGAGGACCCTTGTATGTTGTCACCTTGGTGAAATAAATGTTACGATTGAACATTTAGGGCTTGTTTGGATGATTGGGTTGAAAATTCTATTGGGTTTATGGATTGAGCTAGGATAACCAGTAAAATCATATAATAGGTTGGGCTAGACATATATTCATAAGTACCAAAAAATAGTTTTAGAGTGGGCCGGTCTAAATCTCATAGGAAAAAAAAAAAGATATGAATATAAGCCTAGCCCAGCCTATAATCCTATAATTTTGTTGGTTGTATTGGTCTAATTCACAAATACAATAGAATTTTCAGTCCAATCATCCAAACAAGCCCTTAGAGTTTGCTTGGTTATTCCTACTTGATTGGGTTGAAAATCTTGTATGATTTGTGGATTGGGCTATCCATTTAAGCATTGCCTTGTATCAACCAAACTTCATCCTACCCAAATCCTGTGGGAAGAAAAAAAAATCTCCACAGGTCTTCTTTTTTTTTTCTTCTGTCGCCCAATGACTAAGTTTGATTTTGGACAGGATTTTAGAAAATAAAAGCTAGATAGGCCAACAAACCCAATTCCTATAGAATTTTCAGCCTAATCTTGTAAAAATATCCAAATAGGAGGCTCTTAATAGGATTTTAACAAGTTCTAAAAACATGTTATTCTTAACGTTTGAAATAATAAGGTGTTAGGGTATTTGAAGCAGAGGTGGTATATCACATGGTCTATCAAGGATAGTGCAATCAAAGAGCAAGGCGGGTATGCACAAATATGGATGATATATCCTTGATACCTCTTTTTTGATTATTTTTAAATTTTAATTATGTTTTAGTTAAATTTTGGGTCCAACTTAAATTTCAAAAATCATTTATTTTCATCTTGGATTCATGCAATAGTCTATGAATCTAGTGATCAAATAATTTTTGATCCTCATTGACAAAAATGTCTCAATGATATTATCAATTATGCTCAACTTTTGAAGAAATAAGAAAAAAAGGAGGGAGATGATTTACGTTGCTAGAATAATTTTCTAGTCCCAAATTGAAAACCTTGGTTCTATCATGTAAAGCAATCTTTTCAGGCGATCTTCTAATCTCCCTCACTTTGTTTCCACTTTCAAATGGTAGAGAATAATTGCAAAATGAGTTCTTTTAGTTATCTGCGGTACTAGGCTGTATTCCTCAGTTCAGGCTAGTTTGGGTACGATTTGTTGATCGATATTTCAAACCATATTATGATATCATATTAATAGAAATTTTGAAAGCCTAGTCTTCAATGGAATAAGAATAGATCAAATCTTCTATGTTTGTCTCAAATGTTCCAAAGAATAAAAAAAACGGCATGATCCATCTGCTTTAGTATAAAAAAAAAACTCCAGTCTTAGCAAAATCTTTTAGATCATGAATATTCATCTCACCAAGCTTACACTACAGAAAAAATAGTTATTCTTGACACTTAACTATCGACGCTAGAGAGAAGCGTCGGCAATTTGGTCGGCGCGCCAAAATTAGCCGACGCTTCTAAATAGCGTTGGGAGATATGGATGCTTTTCCGCTCCTGTGACGGAAGGTGGATTTAGACGATGCTAAAAATCATCGTCGAAAACCAAAAACCGCTCCCCGCCCCTAACGACGCTTTGAAAAGCGTCGTCGGAGGCCGATTGCCCAACACTGTGTATGCCCCCGCCCCCAACGATGCTTTAGAAAGCGTCGTTGGAGGCCCTCCTCTCTCACTCACCTCCCGATCCCCATCTCCTCTATTTATTCTGTTTGTCTTGCTCAGAAGAAAGGGGTATGTGTGTGTGCGTGTGTGTGTGTGTGTGAGAGAGAGAGAGAGAGCTGGAGGCTTCGAAGGAGATATCAGAGCGATATCTAAGGTTTTGGGGGAGTTCCGACGATAAATCTTCAAATTAGGGATTGCTCTCGTCTGTGATCTCGTTGGATTAGAGGTTTGGGAGGCGACTGACTGATGGCGTTTGATTTTGGGGCGTGGATGATAGATCTCCTATGGGGGCCGTGATATGGCGTCGCCGGAGGTGACAAAGAAGTGAAACGACGGTAATGAGAAGGGGGAAAGCTTCTCCTCTGTATGTAGCGAGTCTGGCACTGACACTACGAGAACCCTGGCCTCCGCCGCTCCTAGGAGAGGTAGAGCTCTGCGACCGCCGAAGGACCCCGACTTCTTTGTTTTAGACGCCGAGGATGCGCGATGGGGAGATGATCTTCTACTTTCCACAAGGTCATATAGAGTAGGCGAAATTCCTTTCGATTTGAGATTTAAAAAATAAAGTTGTGGAGTTGGGGATCATCCCCATCTCGCCGACCACTTCCCTCTTGCCCTAAATCTAGGTCTAAGTCTTTTTCTGGATCCGATCGCAGGACGGACCTAGTATGGTGGGTGGAAATCCGGCGGTGCTTGTGGATGGTGGGTCACGGTCCGGATGCTAGATGTTTCTCAGCAGATCTGCCTCTTACTTGGATCTCTCAGCTTCTTGCGTGCATGGGGTAATTAGCATCATCTCATCTTCTCTCTTATGGGATCTCTTTGGGGTTCTTCCCTTCTTTTCCTTTTCTTTTATGTCCATTTCCCCTTGGCCTCTGGATCTCCACTTTCTTGGCTTTGAAGCCGAAGTTAGGGCGGTTGCTGAGGGATTGAGCTCCGGCTCATCTTCATCTTCATCTTCGTCCTTGTCGGCGGTAGATTCGTACATCGGAGACTCATCAGCCTCACCTCCAAAGCCAAGATCTGCTATGAGGGTGTCCTCATCTCCATCAACCCCCAGGAGTCCACCATCGCCCTCCACAATAGTACGCCCTACAGCGAAAAATGTGTATGCAAAAAAAAAAAAAAATGAAAAAAGAAATTATAACAATACTTTAAAGTGTCGTTATAAAAAATTAATTTAACCGTCGCTAAAACCGAAGTTTACAAGCGTGGCTTTTAGGACGCTTTTAAGCGTCGCTAAAAACCGACTCTTTAGCGACGCTTTTAAGCATCGGCAAATTGCGATGCTTATAAGCATCGGTATATGCTTAAAAAGCATCGGAAAAGACAAATTTTTTTGTAATTATATTACCTATGAACTAGCACAAAAGATAAGGAGAGAGTACTGGGTTCCAACATTAAATAGATGTGGAGATAATTAAGTGACATAGTGGGATCTAAATGAGAAAAATGACCAGCTTTATGATGTTGCACCAATCACAGAGAAAGCGGCTGCAGAGAAAAGTTTAACTCCGGATGACTGCTGTGGTTGTAAAATGTGAAACAGAGGAAGAGGGAGGAAGAACAGGAGGAGAAGATGGGAGGAAGAACGACAGAGGGGAGGAGAAGAGGGAGAAAGAGAAGGAGGAAGAGAGAAGAGGGAGATGTGGGGGAAAGAAAGTTTTTAATCCTTCATTAAAATCTTAATCATGAAAATAGTCCCCTATATATAGGGCCCAATAAACACAATTAACATAAAATCCCCTTACACAGAAATAACTCCTACTAAACCTACAAATAACACAAATAATTCCTAAAAGGCAAACAAGCTCAGAAATAAACATAAAATAAATATGCAAATAAAATGATGGCCTAGCTGATGTCCCCATCACTTTAGCTCTATATTTTGAATGGTAGCTAAGAAAGTTGGCTACATATGGAAAGATTGATCCTTTCCTTCGATTGTGAGAATGAGACAACTTATTCGACTTTTTTTGCATGCAATTCCAAATTATACGGTAGGTTTGAGTCTTGAAAAGGATAGTGGAATTATTGTAAAGGAGAAAAGGATATGGCTGGAGTGATTCTAAAGTTAAATCATGTTTATTTGTTGGGGTAGCATCCGGTAGTAAAGGAGGGTGGAGACATTTGGGCTGAAATATTGACTAACCTGTCTCCTTGCTAAGAAAATCTGTGGGCCAAGTGGTCAAGGACGTAGTTATACCGTGACATGGAAGAAGCCTAAAAAGAATAGATGCTAAATTAAAAAATTTCACCATGAAACTTGCTCATATCATGAAGCAGTTCTCATCTTGATTCAGTCAATCAAATAGTTAGGTCTATCTACATATGCTTAACTTCAACCCTAGCAATGCTTGGTTTAACATGAGACAACAGAAGGCAGATCTCCTTAGTGGACAATCTTTGGACAGCATATTTAATTTGTTCTTTGACATTCTATCTAATGTATCACATAAGGTTTAAATTACACAAGCCACCTAATTTAACTAGGCATTAATATGCCATGCTTATGCAACTAGATTTGTTTTTGTATTTTTATTTCTCTATATATTAGTAAAATATATAAGGATATTGATGTTAGATAGGGATGTAAATGAGCCAAACAGGAGCTGAGCTATGTTTAATAATCTAGTCGAACTCAAGCATTCACAAACAGCTTGTTTAAGAGATCTTATAAGAATATGAGATAATTTGAGACTCTCATTTACATACTTTATAATAATAATCTTGATTGTATTTTAATTTATAGTTAGAACACATTTTATTCTACATTATCCTTAATAAATTAGAATACTTATACTATAAGATAATTACTTATATAACTAATAATTATTAAAATAATATATAATATATGTAACTTATGTATATATAAATATTTCAAGTTTATTTAATTAGATCGGACATTTTTTAACTAAGTGAGCTGAACTCGAGTTATATATCAAGTTGAACTTCAATCAATTCATGATAGGGTTGGCAATGCTAAACCCATTTAATTCGATTTAACTATTTATAAATCAGGTTAGGTTACCTATTTAGTAAAATGATTAGGTTCAGGTTTGCATTTTTGACCCGATTAATAAAAAGATTGAGGTTAGGTTGACAGATTTTTGATCTATCCTGTATTTGAGCCAATCTGTATCAGCTCCAAACTAACATGATTGCCTCCCTTAACTCACGAACAGCTTGCTTGTTTACCTGTTCTAGTTGTTACATGGAATTTTGGGCATTCAATTCCTTTATTTATTTTTATTAGTTATTTTTTGAGGCTGGAGGGGCCAATCCCCATCTTTTCTATTTTATACCTCCCTCATCCTTGGGGTTTGGCTCCAACCTAATTTAGACCCCAACTTCTTGGCCAAGTGGCAAAAGGCGATCCATAGAGCAAACACTTGGTGATATATTTACTTTTTTTTATTTTTCCAAAAAGATATCAATCATTGCTGCCAGAAACTCTTAACATTAAACAATTTAAAAAAAATAGGTTTCATGATATATATCTATTCACTCTATAGTTCTTTTTTTCTAGATTTTTTTGAAAACGAAATCAAAGAAACAAAAGCAATACCAGACATACCATACTATTCCGAAATTCTTTCATCTCACTTGCTCTCCAAACTACTCTTGTTGTAAAGATTGCAGTATTTTTATCCAATAAAAGCTACTAAAATAACCTATAGTCTAAAATCTCATTTTTCGAAAGAATCAAAACATTTTGAGATCTAGGACATTATATAGGAACCATGATATTGATACCTTGGCTACGCTGAGATTCACCAATATTGTTCAGCTATAATTTTAATTTTTTTTTACATTAAAAAATGTAAGATGATAATAAGAACTAAAATTATCTTCCCCAATGAATGTTGATATCATAAAAACTAATATATCACCATATACCAGTTTACATCATTCAAGATAATAACAAGTAAGATATTTGTTGCTGGAATTCGGACCCGGGGGCGACCACTGGGCCATGAAGGTGGGGCTCCGGCGAGAATCGGCGGGCTTCAGGTGGCGGCAGTCCGTCGGCGGGCGGTGTCCTCCGGGGGACCTGCAAGAAACCGGTGGCCGGGATTTCCGGCGCCGGCCCTCTGATGCTTAAGTCAGAGGAGAAATGTGAAGAAGCAATATGTCCAGAATTTCAGTGTCCAGCCCCCATTTATGGTAGAGGGGTTCCTCTTTTATAGTGGGGTGCCGGGTTACTTGTGATGCGACGGGTTCAGGTTGCCGTATGGCTGGGCACATCGCATGAATTAGCACACGATCATGTGAATTAATGCCTTGCCGTAGAGGATGAAGCCGGGGTCAGGGAGTTGTCGTGGCTGACTAAACGCGGCCGAGCTGACTTATCTTGGAGAATTGGAGATCCGCGGACAACGGGAGCCATGCGCATTAATTATTGAGTAAGCTGGAGATCTGCAGAGACCATGCGCATTAATTGTTGAGTAAGCTGGAGGTATGCAAAGACCATGCGCATTAATTGTTGCGTAAGCCGCTCAAGGCGTGGTTCTGAACTGGGCCGTAGGAGGATGTGACAGTAGCGGGCAGTTGGTGAGGTCTGACTTCTAGGGATCGGATGCCTTCCGAGATCGGACGCTTTCTAGGTCGGACATTCCGAGGTTGAGGGTCCATGGTTGGGCGCCTGGTAGGAAGTCAGGTGGTCCGAGGTCGGGCGCTAGGCCGGTCGTCCGAGGTCGGATGTCCGAGCTCGGGCGACCAGGTCGGTCGCCCGAGGTCAGTCGTTCGGATTAGGGCGCTTCCGATCACGTGCTAGCGACGCGCCCACGTACTTGAGGAGACTTGTATTTTCCCCAACACTACCCCCCGACTTCTGAGTTCGGGCTGCTTGCGAGCTCGGACGTGGGAAGTAGTCCGCTTTTATTGCGGTGATGGGGGCCAGGGAGACTTAAATTATGCCGGTGCTCCACGCGCTTCGGGGTGCTTTTAATGGGAGAAAGGAGGCGACGCCCTTTCGCCCTTCGAGGTTTCTTCGTGTAGCGGGCTTATGATGAGGCTCCGAGATCCGATGGGACGGCGCCTCGATCCCGTATCCGAGGCGTCCGTCCAAAATAAATGCACTGCTTCGGTTCTCGGGGCTGACATGTGGCGCAATCCGGACGGGAGGCGGGCTTCAGCCTCGCCGATCTGAGCCGTCAAGAGGGTTTATATAAACCCTCGACTTCGCCCTAGAAAGGTCTCGCTTGTTTGGTACCGCCGGCGTCCTTCTTCTTTTCTTCTCTCCCGACTGTGACTGAGCCTTCCCGACGACGTTCAGAGGCGATTTCCAGCGATACCCTGGGACGGACTTCGGCGGCCTTACAGTAGGTCGTTCTCCCATATTGGCTCGGAAGCCCCTTTTCTTTCTTTTCTTTAAATACCTGCTTTCTTTTCTTTCTTCGTTTTCATTCCTTGCTGTTTCCTTCGTCCCCCTTTTTCCCCTCGAGATGGGTCTTGGTCCTGGTGAGGTTGGGTCTACTTTGACCGAGGAGGAACTGGAGTTGGTCCGCTCCTAGTTTTTCTTCCGACCCGGGTTTCGTCTCGAACTCGCAGCGTCGGAAGATCGGGTGACGAGACCTCCGCCAGGTCGGGTCGGGGTGTACGTCGATGCACTCTAGGCCGGCCTGCGGTTCCCCCTGCATGAGTTCATAAATGACTTGCTGGTGAAGTACCAGCTCGCCCCGGCACAGCTCACCCCGAACTCGTGGAGGACCATTGTCGGGTTCGCATCCCTCTGCCTTGCGCATGGGATCCCGACCTCAGTGAGTGTATTCTGCCGGTGTTTTATGTTAAAAACGAACCCGGCGGATGTAGAGTGGTTATACTTTGCCTGGAGAAGCGACCTGTCGCTCTTCCAAGGTGCCCCTTCCTCTATTCATGAGTGGAAGGGGAAATTTTTCTTTCTTTCTTCCGAGCTCTCGTGGGGGTTCGATCTCAGGTGGGGGCGTCCCGGGCTGAAGGCCCTGAACAGGCTTAGTGGTCTTTCGGTGGAGGAGCAGAGGGCCTTTGACGCTTTGCAGAGTCTCAGGAGGGACATCCTTCTGACCGAGTTTTTGACCGAGGAAGCTCTGGCGCACGTCGGCCTGAGCTCGGCGCGCCCCGAGGGTAAGGGCAGTTGTACTGCTCCTTCATTTTTCAGTTCTCGCCCCATCTGTTTCTTTCCTTTGCTTTCTTGACATTGGTCCGATACTTAACAAAAATTTCCTTTCTTTGTTTCAGATATTCCTCACATGCCGACCAGCAACGCATCCCTCTTCGCCCGACTAAAAAGGAGGTCGGACGAAGCCGGTGGGGCTGTACCCAAGCCCCGCAAGAAGGCCAGGCTGGCTGCCACTTCTGCCCCTGCCGAGGCGAGGGGCTCGGGGGCTGGGGCCCCGGGGTCTTCCCGGGGCAGAGCTCCAGTTCTCGAGCGCGCGGGCTCGGGCTCCGGGGCGTTGGGCTCGGCTTCTCCGACCCGCCCTGCTCCTGCTCCCTAGCGGGCGAGCCGGCCAGTCATCTGTCTGCGGCGCTCGGGACCTGAGCCGAGCAGGGGCCCCGGGGTTCCGGGCCTGTCCCATCCCATTACCATGGGCTTAGGCGGGGCGAGCTCCTCAGGGGCCGGAGGGCGCCCTGAAGGGGGATCAGATGAGCCAGAGTCCCCGATCCCGGAGGGCAGCTCGGCCTTCCAGGATGGCGATGTCGCGCGGGCTGTATTTCACCGCGCGATGCTCCCAGCTGACCGGGCCGAGTTCGGAGCTCTCGGCCTCGAAGAGATTGTCGACCAGACTTATTGTAACACTGCTCGGGTAAGATGCCTTCTTATCTTGGTCTTATTCGTCGGTATTTCCTTCATTCTTACTCATTGCTATTCTTCCTGCAGCATATTCATAAAGTGGACACTCTGGTATTCATTGCCTCGGAATGCCAGAACGAGTCTCGGCGATTCCAAAAACAACTGGAGTTAGCCGAGAAGAGGCTTGCTGAGGCGGAGGCCTTGCTGGTGGAAGCTGTAGCGCGGAGGGAGGCCACAGAGGCGGGTCGGCAAGCCATTATCGACGAACTCGAAGAGGAGAGGGCCGCACACTCCTTGACGAAATCAGCATTGCATGCCTCCGAGGTGCGCTTGGCCGAGGCCCGTTCTGAAGCCGCCGGCCACAAGTACGAGGGCGGGGTCCTCCGCCTGAAGGTTGAGCAGTTCGAGGCCCGGGAGAAGAGGGCGCTCGAGCGAGCGGAGAATACCGTGGAGCTCTTCAAGGAGTCGGAAGAGTTTCGCGACATGCTGGAGGAGAAAACCGTGGACGGGTTCCTCCGGGGCTTCGAGAACTTCCGAAGGCAGATGGCTCGATATTGCCCCCAGCTCGACCTTTCGGGAATCCATCCGAGGATGGGCCTAAGTGACGAGACCGAGGATGAGGTCCCTGCAAGCATTGCGGCTGAGGAGGAGCTCACCGAGATCAAAGCCGGTATGGCTGATCAGGCGGCATCAGAGGATCCTCCTGAGGAGGTCGCCGAGGAGGCTCATGGGGCCGCTGACGAGACCCCGACTGAGGTCGCCGCGGAGGGTTCGGTGCCAGCGCCTGCCGAAGGCCCTCAGGTTATCGCTATAGATGACCTTGAGGGTGATACTGGTGTAGCCGCCGTCCTCTAGGACTTAGCTTCTCCTTTTGCTTTTCTTTTTGTTGTAACGAGGTCAGCCTTCCAACTTGTTGTTCGGCCGACCCTCAATTTTGTACTTCAGCCTTCGGGCTTTTTATTAATGAAAGAATATCCTTTGCCAATTTGTGTTCGCCCTCCCTTTTTTTTTTCTTTCGCGCAATAATTTCTTCTAAGTTTCTGAATTCGGCTAAGCTCTCAGGCTCGAGCTCTGTAGACTTAGGTTCGAGACATTTTCACTAAGCTATTAGACTTAGCTCCGATAAGGATAGCATTTTAGGCACTGAGCTCAGACCTTGAGGGAATTCGCTAAGTCCTTGAGCTCGGCCAGGTTCCCAAACCTTAGTCCCGTTGGGCTAGGTTCCGACTGCATTCGCTAGGAAAAGTCCCAAGCTTAGATTTTTAGAAAGATTCATTGAGTCTTCAAGCTCGGATGCGAATCTTACCAAGCCCTTAAGTTCGGCTTTTGGACCCCGAAGGGGTTTCGTCAGGCCCGCTGGTTTGCCTTTCGAGACACTCAGCTAAGCTTTTGAATTCGGCTATCCAGTCGCGGGCTTACGAAAGGTTTCGGGGTCAGTCTTCGAGGAGACTGTAGGTCGAAACAGTGTTGTTGTTGGGTCAGTCTCTTAGTTGAGGTACCAACAAATGGGGCAAAGATTTATGATGGGTGCCTTGGCTCTTCCAAACTCAACTAAAGTATTAAAGGTCGAGGCCGTCGCTGTGGGCCGGCACCGACCTTTCGGTATTTGGGCTTAGCCAGGTCCCCAATCGGAGGGGCCTATATGGATCAACATGGAGATCAACAAGGAGAGCGTGCACGAGGTCGGTGGGACCTCGGCCTTAGATTTACCCAGAGAAGGATCCCGACTTTGGTCGGGGAAAATCCCGAGTTTACTCGAAATCTTGCCGGCGATACGTGAGTAAACAAATGAAATGGAGTAGGTGTCGAGTGGGATGTACCTCTTGCACCTTTGAGAGCGAGCGCTCTGTGTTGAAGCGGGCCGCTTTGTCAGCTTTCGGAGGCGTCCTTTGGCTTGGGGTCCGTTTTGGGAACACAGGCGAACCGGGAGATGCTGCCATTGTCGGGGATTTTAGCGGGTGTTGTTTCGTTGTCGCTGTCAAGTATCCCGGAGGGCCGCGAAGGCACTATCCCCGATCTTCCGAGGTCGAGGGAGCTCAGGCTTGCTGTCGAACTGGGGGTACTTCCCGAGGTCGAGGGAGTTTGGGACTCTATGGTCGACACACGGGGCATCCCGACCTTAGTTGAGGTATCGAGCATGAGGTCGAGGGGGCTTGGGCTCGCCGTCGACCTGGTGACGCTTCCCGATGTCGAGGGAGTTTGGAACTCTACGGTCGACACACGGGGCATTCTGACCTTAGTCGAGCTATCGAGCACGAGGTCGAGGGAGCTTGGGCTCACTGTCGGCCTGGTGACGCTTTCTGAGGTCGAGGGAGCTTGGGCTCACTGTCGGCCTGGTGACGCTTTCCGAGAGAGCTTGGGACTCTACGGTCGACACACGGGGCATCCCGACCTTAGTCGAGATTTTTGAGGGAGATCGAGGCCGAGCTCGACGTTGATGTAGCATGGCGTTAATCCTTTAACTGGGGGATCCGAGCTTGGTCGGGCGTCCGATCTTGGTCGGGCATCCGATCTTGGTCGGGCATCCGAACTTAGTCGGGTTTCCTGAAGTTCACAAATGTTTTACCGTTAGGAAAGGCATAGAATAATCAAAGGAGAAATATGAATAGATTAGAACAGAGAGGAGGAGGGTGAGAGTCGCATTTCCAGATGTCGAAGACCCCTAGGGGTTTTATTGGTAATACATCCGAAGGTTCTCGAAGTTCCAGCTTCGTGGAATGAGGGTCCCTTCAAGAGACTCCAACTTGTATGCTCCGGGCCGCTAGACTCGTGCGATCCGGTAGGGTCTCTCCCAGTTCGGGGCTAGCTTCCCCTGCTCGGTTGGCTGAGAGGCTTCAGTTCTTCTGAGGACAAGGTCCCCCACTTTGAAAAGCTTGGGCTTGACTTTGGAGTTGTAGTATCGGGCCGTTTTCTGCTGGTATCTTGCCATGCGGACTCAGGCGACCTCTCTTGTTTCTTCAATGAGGTCCAGATTGTTCCTGAGCTGAGAAGAATTGGAGTCGGCGTCGTAATGTTCCACCCTCGGGGAGGGGAGGCCAATTTTCAAGGGGATAACAGCTTCCGTCCCATGTGCCAGGTTGAAAGGGGTCTCGCCTGTGGGTAGTCGGAACGTAGTCCGGTAGGCCCAGAGAACATTGTACAAGTCCTCGACCCACTGTCCTTTGGATTGATCGAGCCTGGCCTTGAGCCCTTGTAAAATGGTGCGATTTGTTACCTCAGTTTCTCTATTTATTTGAGGATGGGCGACTGAGGTAAAGCGGTGGTCGATGCCGAGCTCGGAGCAGAATTCTCTGAAGCGGATGTTGTCGAACTGGCGGTCGTTGTCAGATATGAGGATGCGAGGGAGTCCAAATCTGCATATGATCGACTTCCAAATAAAGTTCCGCATTTTTTGCTTGGTGATCCGAGCCACTGGTTCAGCTTCGACCCACTTGGTGAAGTAGTCGATGGAGACAAATAGAAATTTTCTCTGTCCGGTTGCCAGAAAAAATGGCCCCAGAATGTTAATTCCCCACTGGGCAAATGAGCAGGGGGCACCGATCGAGGTCAGCGGGGCCGAGGGTCGGTGCTGGATGTTGGCGTTTCGCTGACATCGGTTGCATTTTCGGATGAAGTCCATTGCGTCCTTTTGGAGTGTGGGCCAAAAGTATTCCTGGCGTAAAATTTTATGAGCCAGCGCTCGGCCTCCCAGATGGTTCCCACGTACCCCTTTATGGACCTCTCGCATAGCATAGTCTGCCTCTGATGGGCGGAGGCATCTGAGGAGAGGAGAGGTGAAGGATTTTCGGTAGAGCTTGCCTTCGTATAATATGAACCGGGAGGCTAGACGTCTGACTCGGCGAGCCTCGAGCTCATCATTGGGGAGGATTTCACTTTGGAGGTAGCCGACGAGCTCGTCCATCCAGCTCGGCTCGGTGTCTATGCACATGGCTGGCTCGGGCTCTTCTATGCTGGATGTTTGGAGATATTCAAGCGCCGTCATCTTGGGGAGCTCGCTCATGCGGGAGGTCGCCAGCTTTGACAGTTGATCAGCTCTGAGATTCTCCATCTTGGGGATATGGTGAATGTTGAAGGGGCCCAGGGCGGATGTGAGATCTCGCACCTTTTAGAGATATTTCTGCATCGACGGCTTCTTTGCTTCAAAATCTTCCAAAACCTGGCTCACGACCAGTTGGGAGTCACTGAAGGCCTTCACATTCGCGGCTTTCAGCTCTTTTGCCAATTTGAGCCCAGCAACGAGCGCTTCATACTTCGCCTCGTTGTTTGAAGCCGGAAACTCGAGGCGTAGGGCCTGCTCTGCCACCACCCTGTCTGGGCTTGTAAGGATAAGACCGGCTCCGCTACCCCCCGAGGTTGAGGAGCCGTCCACATATAGGACCCATGGATCCCTCGAGGTCTCCTTTGTTGGCATGAATGGGTGCTCGGGGTCGTCCGACAAAGTGCACTCCACGATGAAATCGGCGAGTGTTTGAGCTTTGATTGCGGATCTTGGACGGTATTCGAGGTCGAACTCCCCGAGCTCGACTTCCCATTTGGCAATCCTCCCGGCTCGGTCCGATCTCTGCAAAATTTGTTTGATGGGCTGGTCAGTCAGTACGGCTATTGTGTGGGCTTGGAAGTAGGGTCGGAGCCTCCGAGCTGAGATGATCAGGGCAAAAATTATCTTCTCTAGTTTAGAATATCGGGTCTCAGCATCTCTGAGGGCCCGGCTGGTGTAGTAGACAGGCTTCTGAAGCTTGTCCTCCTCTCGGACTAAGACTGAGCTCACTGCGACCGGGGAGACAGCTAAGTACAAGTAAAGAAGCTCGCCCTGCTGGGGTTTGGTGAGCAGCGGCGGTGAGGCGAGAAGGCACCTAAGCTCTTCAAAAGCTTGCTGGCACTCCTTCGACTACAAAAAGTCCTTCGGTCGCTTGAGGATCTTGAAGAATGGGAGACACCGCTCGGCCGACCTGGAGACGAATCTCCCCAGAGCCGCGATCCGCCCGGTGAGCCACTGCACCTCCTTGACTGTCTTTGGTGGCACCATCTCCTGCAGCGCCCGAATCTTCTCGGGGTCGGCTTCGACTCCACGCTGGGTTACTATGAAGCCCAGAAATTTGCCCGAGGTGACCCTGAACGCACACTTTGCCGGATTGAGCTTCATTTGATACTTTCTGAGCTTCGAGAATGTTTCATTAAGGTCGGCCACATGGTACTCTGCTGTTCGGCTTTTTACCAACATATCATCTATATAAACCTCCATATTTTGGCCTATCTGGTCTTTGAAAATTTGGTTGATCAGCCTTTGGTATGCGGCTCCTGCATTCTTCAACCCGAACGGCATCACTTTATAGCAGTAAGTGCCCTTGTCGGTGATGAAGGCAGTCTTCTCCTCGTCTTCTAGCGCCATTCGGATTTGATTATATCTCGAGAAGGCATCCATGAAGGTTAGCAGTTGGTGTTCCGAAGTAGAGTCGACAAGCTGGTCGATGCTGGGGAGGGAAAAACTGTCCTTCGGGCAGGCCTTGTTCAAATCGGTGTCGTCCACGCACATGCGCCATTTTCCATTGGCTTTCTTCACGAGGACCATGTTGGCGAGCCAGTCTGGATAGGAGACCTCCCGGATGAAGCCGACTTCGAGGAGTCTGTCTACTTTCTCGACCGCCGCTCGTTGTCGTTCCGGGGCGGAGCCTCACTTCTTTTGCCTCACAGGTCTGCAGGTTGGTTTCACCTGGAGTCGGTGAATCATGACCTCGGGGTCGATTCCCGGCATGTCGGCGGGCGACCAGGCAAAGACATCCATGTTGGCTTGAAGGAATTCGATCAGACGCTCTTTTTCGCAGGAACTCAAACCGGAGCCGACCTGTACGGTTAGTTCGGGGTAACTTTCTAGTAAAGGGATTTGGATATTGTTGACCCTCTAATGGATTTTGATGAATACAAAACACTAGAATATAATTCCCTGTGTATTAACAATTTATTTGAAGATTTCAAGTGTTTATCTAAAAATATTGGTAAGAAATGTCTAGGCATGTTTCCATATTTTTCAAGGATTTTTTGAAGAATTTTTAAGATGAAGAAAACAGATCAGGGACAGCCGAGACGTCTCCGGGTTGTCCCAGAGACGTCTCTGGCACGAACAGGAAGAATTGGCACGTCTGGAGACGTCCCCGGCACCTGGCGAGGCGTCTCGCAGGGTCGGAGCCGACTCCCGACTTTGCGGAGTCGACTCTCTCAGAGACGGCAGAAAGGCCGATTTCAAGGGATGCGCGCGAGTCGTCTCCAAAGGACGCGGAGTCGTCCCCACGCATAAAAAGCAAACTTCCCGAGACGTCCCCAGAAAGCGCGGAGTCGACTCTCTCAGGGGATTCCAGAGGACTTGTTTTTCGGTGATAAAGCTACGGAGTCGTCCCCGACGTCGCGGAGTCGTCCCCATGCAAAAAGCGCAAACATCCCGAGATGTCCCCGTAAAGTACCGAGCCGACTCTCTCAGAAAAACAGAAAAACAAGCATTCAAGCTGTTCTTCTTCGGAGACGTCCCCGTAAAGCGCCGAGTCGACTCCAAACAACGTCAAAAGAAATTTTATACAGCCGAGATGTCTCGCGTTCAAGCAGAGACGTCTCCGGAGTGCCTGAAACGCGACTGACACACTCTTGCAGGTAAATTTGAATTTCAAACGGTCATATTTTTGTGTCTAACGGATCTATTGCTTTTTGGGCTATAAAAGGGAGCTTTTAAGTGCTTGCCAACAACTTCTCACCAACCAAACACAAGATCATTCAAGAGAGAAGAAAGAGAAAGAGGTTCAAGGGAGTTAGTGCTTTCAAGAGAAGAAATCAAGTGCTTTCAAGCTTTCCCATCTGATTTTGTGCTCAACTACTCACTCCCACTCGGCATTCAAAGCTCACATTCAAGCCAACGCGATCCACATCGGAAGAGCCACCATTACCCACGCTTCCAACGGCAAAAGGGTTCTTCCGGGTTTTGATATTTCTCATTGTTATATTTGCTTCATTAAGAGCTTTTAAATTTTTGTAAAACATTTCATTATTGTGCTTGTTCCAGTCAAGGGACTTGGAACAAGGGAAAGGCATCCCAAGCCTAGGTGAAATTGGGGGATTGTAGGGTTCGTTGTTAGCCCGGGGTAAAACAACGAGTTGGGTAGTGCACTCGCAAAACTACCGGACTGTAATCGCTGATTATAGTGAAAATTCCCAAAGGTGTTTGGGGAGTGGATGTAGGAGCAGTGGAAGCTCCGAACCACTATAAATCTTTGTGTGTTTGCGTTTGATTGTGGTTGCACCTTTAGCTTCACCTTTGCACATATACTTGTGTGTTTTGTTTTAATTAGGCAAAAAGTTTTAAAACACCCAATTCACCCCCCTCTTGGGTGACCATCTCTGGGCAACAAGTGGTATCAGAACCGGTGCTCTGTGTATTTCTTGAAGACCTAACCGTCTTAGCCAAAGATCTAGATGGCAACACCCTTCAACAATGTTCCTGCTGAGGGGCAGGCAACTAATAGACCTCCACTCTTCAATGGGACAAATTATTCCTATTGGAAGACTAGAATGAGGATTTTTATTCAAGCACAAGATTATGCCTTGTGGAGGGTTATAATCAAGGGACCACACGAACCATCTCACATGGTTAATGGCATTCAAGTTCCCAAACATGAGGAGGATTGGGATGAGAATGATAGTAGGATGGTTCAACTCAATGCTAGAGCCATGAACTCATTGTTTTGTGCTCTAGATGTAAATGAGTTTAATAGAGTCTCCACCTGTAGTTCCGCCAAGGAAATATGGGATAGGCTTGAAGTTACCCACGAGGGTACCAATCAAGTCAAAGAGTCTAAAGTGAACATTCTAGTTCACAAATATGAGTTATTTAAGATGGAACCAAATGAAACTATATCATGCATGTTCACACGCTTCACTGATATAATAAATGGTCTAAAGAATTTGGGTAAATCTTACACTAACCCAGAACTTGTGAGTAAAATTCTCAGGTCCTTGCCAAAAGCTTGGGAAGCGAAGGTCACGGCGATCGTAGAAGCTAAAGACCTCAACACATTGGCACTTGAACAACTATTGGGCTCATTGATGACGCATGAGCTCACAATGAAGCAACATGAAGAAGATGTGCCAAAGAAGAAGACAATCGCACTCAAGGCTACTTCAAGTGTTTGTGAAGAAGAAAGCAGTGAGAGTGAAAAGAAAGTGAAGATGAAGATTTGGGTTTAATAGTAAGGAAGTTCAAAAAATTCATGAGAAGAAAGAAACCCTTCCCAAGAAAGAAGTTTGGAGGGAGAAATGATTGGAAAAAGGAAAAAGAAAAAGAAAGAGACCCAATCATATGTTATGATTGCAAGAGACCGGGACACATCCGCTCCGAATGCCCTCAACAGAAGAAGCACTATGGAAAGAAGAAGAAGAAGGCGTTGAAAGCAACTTGGGATGATAGTGACACATCCTCCTCCGAGGAAGAGAAGGAAGAGACCGCCAACTTGTGCTTCATGGCATTCGACGACGACGAGGTATGTCAAAGCTCAACTACAGATTTTACTTTAGAAAAATTGTATGAAGCTTTCCAAGAGCTCATGAGTGATTGTAGTATGTTAGGAGCAAAGAATAAAGAATTAAAAGCCTCCAATCAAACACTAAAGGATGACATTAAAAACCTATTGATTGAGAAGGAGAGCTATGAAAATGATAACACCATTGACCTAAAGAATAAAAATTCAAAGCTTAGCATTGAAAATGAAACGGCAAAAACACTCATTAAGGAATTAAATCTAAAAGTCAAATTCCTACTCAATAGTAATACCTCACTTGCACAAAATATTGAATCCCTTAAAAATGAGAAGGAAGAATTGACTAAAGAAAATTTGGACCTTAAAAATGAGGTACACAAGTACAAACCAATTGTGCAGAAATTCACACATAGCTCTGAAAAATTAAATCTCATTCTATCCAATCAAAGAGCTGTTTTTAATAAAGCCGGATTAGGATACAAAACTAGCAAACAACAAAAATATCTAAAGAACTTTTTTGTGAAAGCAAAAGATATCAAAACTGAAAAACCTACATGCTTACATTGTGGGAAAAGTGGACATAAAGCCTATTCTTGCATTCAAAGAAAGATTCAAACTAACAAGAATACATTTGTAAAGGGTAAAAACACAACTAAAGTGTGGGTGCCTAAGGGAACCAACTACACTAACCAAGAAGGACCCAAGAAAACTTGGGTACCTAAGGGCTTCACATGATTATTTTGCAGGTATGCCTTGCAGCCGGGAGTAAAAAGAGAATGTGGTATCTTGATAGCAGTTGCTCAAGGCATATGACCGGTGACAAGAGCCTTTTCGTCACCTTAAAATCGAAAGAAGGAGGAGTAGTCACATTTGGAGACAATGCTAAAGGTCAAATCATTGGTGTTGGTAAAATCTCCATATCACCCTCCTCATTTATTGACAATGTATTGTTAGTTAATGGATTAAAACATAATTTATTAAGTATAAGTCAATTTTGTGACAAGGGCTTTAAAGTGTCTTTTGAATCTTCGCTATGCATAATTAGTAGTCCAGTTGACAATGAAATCATACTTACGGGACATAGGCGTGGAAATGTTTACATGGTAGATCTTGATGATCTCACTATGAAGGATGGCCAATGTCTTGTAGCCATGGATGCCAAAGTCAATGAGACTAGCTGGTTATGGCATCGTAGGTTAGGGCACGCTAGCATGGATTTAATTTCTAAATTGATTACAAAAGACCTAGTCAAAGGATTACCAAAAATAGACTTTGAAAAGAACAAAATCTGTGCTGCATGTCAACTAGGGAAACAAACAAGAAGTTCCTTCAAGTCTAAGAACATAGTCTCAACATCAAAACCCCTAGAACTAATTCACATGGATTTATTTGGACCTACTAGAACTGCTAGTCTAGGGGGTAAGAAGTTTGGTCTTGTAATTGTTGATGATTTCTCACGTTTTACATGGGTTTCATTTCTTGCACACAAAGATGAGTCCTTTCCCGCTTTCATCAAGTTTCATAATAGGGTTTCGAATGAACTCAATCTTAAACTAAAAGCAATTAGGAGTGATCATGGTACCGAGTTTGAAAATCAGCATTTTGAAAAATTTTGTGAAGAAAACGGTATCAATCACAATTTCTCGGCACCTAGGACACCCCAACAAAATGGGGTGGTAGAAAGGAAGAATCGCACACTAGCAGATATGGCTCGTACCATGTTGTGCGAATCGGATCTACCAAAGTACTTTTGGGCTGAAGCAATAAATACTGCTTGTCATATTTTAAACCGTGCTTTAGTTAGATCTATCTTAAAGAAAACACCTTATGAGTTAATGAAAAATAAGAAGCCTAATATAAGCTATTTTCATGTTTTCGGTTGTCGCTGCTTTATTTTAAACAATGGAAAGGACAATCTAAGTAAATTTAGTGCTAAATCAGATGAGGGGATCTTCTTAGGTTATTCCTCATCTAGTAGAGCATACAGGGTCTTCAACAAGAGAACTCTCATTGTTGAAGAATCCATTCATGTTGTTTTTGATGAAGCTAATGGAGATTCTTCTAGAAAAGAAGAAGATGGTGATGCAGGTATACTTGAAGACAGAATGAAGGAATTCTCCATACAAGACAAACAACATGAGGATGAAATCAAAGAAGATACAATTCAGCAAGATGAAGAAGATCAACCTCCAGCGAGAAATCAAGATCTTCCTAAGGAATGGAGGTATGCACATGGTCATCCAAGGGATCTAATCCTTGGTGATCCTTCACAAGGGATAAGGACAAGATCCTCTTTAAGAAACACTAGTAATTATCTTGCATTCGTTTCACAGATAGAGCCTAAATCACTAGAAGAAGCCGAAAAAGATGAAAATTGGATGAATGCTATGCAAGAGGAATTAAACCAATTTGAACGAAATCAAGTTTGGACTCTAATAAAAAGAACCCCTAATGTTTCAATTATAGACACCAAGTGGGTATATAGAAATAAACTAGATGAAGATGGAATAGTAATAAAAAACAAAGCTAGGCTAGTAGCCAAAGGATATAATCAGGAGGAAGGAATAGATTTTGATGAAACTTTTGCTCCTGTTGCTAGGTTAGAGGCTATTAGACTACTTTTGGCATATGCATGCTTCATGGATTTCAAACTCTATCAAATGGATGTAAAAAGTGTCTTTTTAAATGGTTATATAATGGAGGAAGTTTATGTAGGACAACCTCCAGATTTTGAGAACCACTTACATCCAGATTATATTTTTAAATTGCATAAAGCATTGTATGGACTTAAGCAAGCCCCTAGGGCATGGTATGAAAGATTAAGTAATTTCCTAATTGAAAATAAGTTTAAGAGAGGAAATGTAGACAAAACCCTCTTCATTAAAAGAAAAGGGAATGACTTATTGCTTGTGCAAATTTATGTGGATGATATAATTTTTGGTGCTACTAATGATAGTCTTTGTCAAGAGTTTGCCAAGCTTATGCAGGGAGAATTTGAAATGAGCATGATGGGTGAGCTCAACTTCTTCCTTGGGTTACAAATAAAACAATCAGAGGAAGGCATCTTCATCAGTCAGTCCAAATACATCAAGGAAATGTTGGAAAAGTTCAAGATGAAGGATGCAAAGGAAATCAGCACACCCATGGGCTCAAGTTGCAAGCTTGACAAAGATGAAAAAGGTAAAAGTATAGACTGCAAATTGTACAGAGGTATGATAGGTTCTTTACTTTACCTTACTGCTAGTAGACCAGACATATTATTCAGTGTTTGCATGTGTGCTAGATACCAAGCATGTCCTAAGGAATCACACTTGCAAGCTGTTAAAAGAATATTCAAATATCTAGTAGGGACATCTAATGTAGGCTTATGGTATTCTAAACAATCTGATATAAATTTAATTGCTTATTCCGATGCTGATTTTGCCGGGTGCAAACTCGACAGAAAAAGCACAAGTGGCACATGTCAATTCTTGGGTGCTAATTTGGTTTCTTGGTTTAGCAAGAAACAGAATTCAGTTGCCTTATCCACAACTGAGGCTGAGTACATTGCAGCTGGAAGCTGTTGTGCCCAAGTTCTTTGGATTAAGCAACAACTTGAAGACTTCGGTATCAAAATGGACAACATACCAATTAGATGTGATAATACAAGTGCAATTAATTTAATAAAAAATCCTGTCCAACACTCTAAATCAAAACACATCGAGATTAGGCATCACTTTATAAGGGATCATGTGCTGAAAAATGATGTGATGATTGAGTATGTATGTACTGAAAATCAATTGGCCGATATCTTTACAAAGCCCCTTAGTAAAGATAGGTTCAACTTTTTAAGGAATGCTTTGTGCTTGTATGATCCTAGTAAATAAATTGAACTTGTAATGCAATGCTTTGCTACTCAAACTAATAATCCACTTCAAGGTGACAAATAGCAAACCTAGTATCTAATAAGTGAAAACATGAATCTATCAAAGTTGGATGACGAATTGTTTGACTTTCCGGAGGATGGTTACCCTCCCTTGGACTCTTCATGGAGATATTTTCAGAGCCTATTTCATAGGCATTCGAAATATGGTCAAACATTCCTCATTTCAATATCGATAATTCAAAAAATCATTATCAAACTTTTATAGGATGTATTATTGAAGGAAAGGATCACCAGCAAACTCACTCTATAGTCACCAAAAGAAATCACACTGATTATTGTGGCTGAATAAAATAAATTGGGAAAAGATAGAAATCATTCTGAAATTTTTCAGTGCCGGAGACGTCTCTGGCAAATCACAGAGACGTCCCCCCAGCGAGACGTCTCGCATTAGTCGCGGAGACGTCTCGGGGACCGAATGAAAGTCTTTTAAATTAGGTCGAAACAGCTCGAGCCGACCCTAGATATCCTCCTTCGTCCCCAACGAAAACACAAACCCTAGCCTCCATTTTCTCTTCACCACAAACCAAACCAAAATCTCTCCCATTTCCCTAGATTTTCTATCCATGGAACCTAAGAAAGCTAGGCGAACGGGTGGGAGGCGTCCTAGAGTAGCGAACGACGACGAAGAACGGAGGGAAGAGCCCTCCGCGCCGTCTCCTCCGGTTGCTCCGCCAACCGTGACCCTTTCCTGTGCAAATCGCACAGTAACCACGGGTAGGTTCATAGATTTCTAGTTTCTAGCGAGTGAGGGGTTCTCTATTGGAGAGAGACTCCGTGCCCAAGGTTGGGAACATCTTTGTTCCCTAAATATTTCAACCTATCCCGGCCTAGTTAGAGAAATGTTTAGCAATATAGCCTTAGGGGACTCGGGGTACACTGGATATGTCCGAGGGACATTGATAGAAATCAATGAGGATATTCTATCTAGCTTATTACAAATCCCTAAATACGGTGAGGCTCCGACCTCACATCTCCAAAGGGAGATTGCCCTAAACCTACTTTTAGGAAGAGAGGACTGCGGCCCTCTTGACGTAGTTAACTCCCAAGACCTCAATGCCGAGATGAGATTGCTTTTGAGCATAGTTAACCGGGTCTTGTTCCCAAAAACCGGTCGCTTCGACTTCGTTTCGGAGCGAGATTTAGCTATCATGCACCATATCTTGCTAGGGATTCCCCTAAACCTACCTAGGCTCATGTTGAACTACATCTCCATATGTCATAGGTATTCCAGATTTAGCATACCATATGGGATGATTTTTACCCTACTGTTCAAACATTTTAAAGTTCCAATTCCAGAAAATGAGCCGGCAAAACCTTTAAGAAACACTGACTACTACAATGAGAGCACATTACATAGGATGGAGTTTCACAAGAAAAACGGGTCTTGGGTTAAGGCCCCTAAAAGAAAATCCCAAACCACAGAGCCTGAGATCCCACATCAGGAGCCTGACCACCTCTCACCTCCACATAGTCCCATGGCTTTTCCTGATGTACCTTCCAGCTCGGCTGGACCATCCACCTCTGTGCCTCCTCCTCCTCCAGTCAGTGGATCTTTCTCCCTATCAGATGAACAGATGCACACTCTAGCATCTGTGATATGCCAGCAGATGAGGGAAGAGATGAGATCGATAGTCTCTGCTGAGTTGGCCCCCATCCGTACCTCACATGAAGCTCTCCTACAAGAATTGAAGGAAATCAAAGCTCAGATAGAAGCTACAGCATCAGAATTGGTTCATGTGGGTACCAGCCAAACTTTAAGATCAATTGAGCTACAGGGTGAATTGAAGATCATATCAGATGGTCTTCAAGAGTTGACGAGCCCTGGAGGCAATGTGGGCACCGTGGTTGCCCAACTTAGAGGAAAAATTGAAAGGGCAAGTCTTGAGTTTGAAGCACTAGTGGCAGCCTTCCATCAATCTCAGCGGGATCAGTTTAGAACTCTACTGGATTCAATAAATGGATTTATAGAGGCAGTGGCTAGGGCTATTGAGCAACGTCGCCGGTGAAGGACATTTTGTAAACATCTAGGGTTCATCTTTTTGTAAACCCCGAGGCTTATTTGAAACTTCCTTTGTATTAGGAATCAATACTTGTAATGATTTCCTTTTTAACCTTGTAATGACTTCAAATGATTGCAATGATATATGAATGTCATACAATTCCTTTTCAAACTTTGTGTATGTAATTCTGTGATGTGCCATAAAAATCTCATAACATACCTTAAGTGTTCAAATTTGACACAACTTATCAACGCATATGAAACAGGGGGAGCACAACTTGTGATAACTACTTTTAAAAGGTCTGAAATGAATTCCAAAACAAAGGGGGAGTGAAATGAATGCTGAATTCATTAATAAAAATAACTTGGACAGAGGGAGCATAACTTGAATATCCTTGAGTGATTCATGGTAATATGCTGAATTCTACTAGAAATTGTGTTTTAGGTACCTAAGGAAAATTTGTCCCCTTCATTGTTGATGACAAAAAGGGGGAGTAGAATCAATATATGGAGTATATGGAGTAGAATCAATATATGGAGTATATGGAGTAGAACTAATATATAGAGTATATGGAGTAGAACCTAGAACAAATATATGGAATGCAAAATACAAAATTTAAACTCATACTTAAAAGTTGAATTAGATAAAATTGAAGAATATTGGCTTTAAGACAATTGCCCTTCTGAAAAAGAAAGGAGGAGTCAAAAAGTATTTAGCTTTCAATTGTCTTTAGCATCAATATTTTAGCAATTTACAATTTAACTTGATTCAAATTCAGTTGATATGCCAAAATTGCTCAAGAGCTACTAAGATCAATACTTATGCATAAGGATAGAACTGAAAGTTGACTATATTGAATTATGCACACTGTATCTAGCTCTAACCAAAACATAATACTTGTACATCTGAACAAATACTGTGTATATGTTTAAATTTTAAATTTTGCATATACTCAGTGTTTTGTCATCATCAAAAAGGGGGAGATTGTTGACCCCCTAATGGATTTTGATGAATACAAAACACTAGAGTATAATTTCCTGTGTATTAACAATTTATTTGAGGATTTCAGGTGTTTATCTAAAAATATTGGTAAGAAATGTCTAGGCATGTTCCCATATTTTTCAAGGATTTTTTGAAGAATTTTTAAGATGAAGAAAACAGATCAGGGACAGCCGAGACGTCTCCGGATTGTCCCAGAGACGTCTCTGGCACGAACAGGAAGAATTGGCACGTCTGGAGACGTCCCCGGCACCTGGCGAGGCATCTCGCAGGGTCGGAGCCGACTCCCGACTTTGCGGAGTCGACTCTCTCAGAGACGGCAGAAAGGCCGATTTCAAGGGATGCGCGCGAGTCGTCTCCAAAGGACGCGGAGTCGTCCCCACGCATAAAAAGCAAACTTCTCGAGACGTCCCCAGAAAGCGCGGAGTCGACTCTCTCAGGGAATTCCAGAGGACTTGTTTTTCGGTGATAAAGCTACGGAGTCGTCCCCGACGTCGCGGAGTCGTCCCCATGCAAAAAGCGCAAACATCCCGAGACGTCCCCGTAAAGTACCGAGCCGACTCTCTCAGAAAAACAGAAAAACAAGCATTCAAGCTGTTCTTCTTTGGAGACGTCCCCATAAAGCGCCGAGTCGACTCCAAACAACGTCAAAAGAAATTTTATACAGCCGAGACGTCTCGCGTTCAAGCAGAGACGTCTCCGGAGCGCCTGGAACGCGACTGACACACTCTTGCAGGTAAATTTGAATTTCAAACGGTCATATTTTTGTGTCTAACGGATCTATTGCTTTTTGGGCTATAAAAGGGAGCTTTTAAGTGCCTTCCAACAACTTCTCACCAACCAAACACAAGATCATTCAAGAGAGAAGAAAGAGAAAGAGGTTTAAGGGAGTTAGTGCTTTCAAGAGAAGAAATCAAGTGCTTTCAAGCTTTCCCATCTGATTTCGTGCTCAACTACTCACTCCCACTCGGCATTCAAAGCTCACATTCAAGCCAACGCGATCCACATCGGAAGAGCCACCATTACCCACGCTTCCAACGGCAAAAGGGTTCTTCCGGGTTTTGATATTTCTCATTGTTATATTTGCTTCATTAAGAGCTTTTAAATCTTTGTAAAACATTTTATTATTGTGCTTGTTCCAGTCAAGGGACTTGAAACAAGGGAAAGGCATCCCAAGCCTAGGTGAAATTGGGGGATTGTAGGGTTCGTTGTTAGCCCGGGGTAAAACAACGAGTTGGGTAGTGCACTCGCAAAACTATCGGACTGTAATTGCTGATTATAGTGGAAATTTCCAAAGGTGTTTGGAGAGTGGATGTAGGAGCAGTGGAAGCTCCGAACCACTATAAATCTTTGTGTGTTTGCGTTTGATTGTGGTTGCACCTTTAGCTTCACCTTTGCACATACACTTGTGTGTTTTGTTTTAATTAGGCAAAAAGTTTTAAAACACCCAATTCACCCCCCTCTTGGGTGACCATCTCTGGGCAACAGATAAGAAGCTCACCAGGCTCTACCCGTTTCTTCCAGGGGTCGTCCTGTACGTCCAAGGTTTCGATAGGCAGCATGCGGTCCGTTGCTTGGGTCGACGCCTCGGTCAGTAGCTCCTGCTGGCTTGACGCTTCGGTCGATTGCTTTGCTTTGTAGGTCGCCATGTAGCATCGCTTGGCCGCCATCTGATCTCCGCGGACCTCGCCTACTCCTTGGTTGGTAGGGAACCGCAGGAGCAGGTGGTAGGTTGAGACTATAGCTCGGAGGGCATTTAGCCCTGGTTGTCTGAGGATAGCATTGTAGGCCGAAGACAGGCGGACCACGAGAAAGTCCGTCCTCACAGTACTTTCTCGGGGGGCAAGACCAACCGTGACTAGAAGGCTAACCTCACCCTCAACCAGGATCGAGTCCCCGGTGAATCCGACCAACGGGGCATTTATTTTTCGAAGCTGGCTTTCCGCTAAACCCATTTTTTGTAGGCTTGGTAATACAAAATATTTGCTGAGCTTCCATTATCAACTAAGATCTGCTTTACATGAAACTTGTTTACAACCATGGATATGACCACAACGTCATCGTGAGGAGTCTCAACTCCTTCCAAGTCCTCCTCCGAGAACGAGATGGCTTCGGAGGTGCGTGGGCGCTTCAGGGGGGCCCTTTCCTCGGTTAATTCTTCAGCCGAGCCTCCTCCTCCAATGATATTGATGGTTCCGACGATGGGCCTGTTGTCATTTGGATTTTCGGGCGGCACAGCATTTTCCATCGACCTCCTTTCCTCACGTCGGTTCCTTACAAACCGATTGAGTACCTCGCGGCGAATAAGCGCCTCGATCTCGTCTCGAAGCTGGAAATAGTCCTCCGTGTCATGGCCGTGGTCCCGATGGAAGCGGCAATATTTCCTGAGATTGCGCGGGACTCCTATATCCCGCATTGGAGGCGGAGGTCGGAAAAAGTCCCGACCCTTAATCTCCATTAGGATCTCGGTCCGAGGTGCGTTGATGGGTGTGTAGTTCTCGTACCTCCCTAAGTGCATTCGGGGCCGCGGCGGGGACCTCGGTCGGGGCGGGGACCTTGGTCGAAGCTGTCCCCGCTATCGGGGCGGACTTCTCAGTCGAGGGAGATTCTTCTCCTGGCGGGGGGATCGGCTCCTCTGGCGGCCGCGCTCCTCGCGGCGCTTCCTTTGCTTCTTTGAAGCTTGCTCGGTGGCACCCCGCCTGGAGGCGATTGCCTCCTCGGCCTTTGCATACTTCCGAGCCCGGGCCAACATTTCGGTGAAGTCGGCCGGGAAGCTCTTTTCGATTGAGAAAAGGAATCTGTAGGAGTGAGCCCCAGTCTTTAACGCCGACATGGCTATCGACTGGTCAAGCTCGTGTACGTCCCATGTTGCGTCGGTGAAGCGGTCGAGGTACTCCCTAAGAGATTCCCTCTCCTTCTGCTTGACGTCCAGGAGGGAGTCCGATGTTCGCCGCTGGCGCCGGCTGGCAGCAAAATTGGTGGCGAACTGCCTGCCGAGCTGCTCGAAAGAGGATACCGTGCTCGGCTTTAGTCCGAAAAACCAAAGCCGAGCTGTCCCTCGGAGAGTCGCTGGGAAGGCCTTGCAGAGTACGGCCTCCGAGGACCCTTGCAGTGCCATGAGAGCTCGGTAACTCTCCAAATGGTCGAGGGGGTCGGCAGTTCCGTTGTAGGCCTCCACTTGGGACATCTTGAACCTCGGTGGGACCGGCTCGTCCTCGATCTGGCGGAAAAAGGGGGACTTGGTGGTGAATTCAAAGTCCCCTTCGCGCCTTGCCTTCCTGCTGTGAAGCGCCTCAATTTGGCGCTCAAGGTTCTCGACTTTCCTGTCGAGCTCCCCAGCCTGGGGGATTGCCACGGTAGTCTGTTCTGGCTCGTGGCAGTCCGGGGCTGACTCGGCCTCCGAAAGTTGCGGCCTTCGGTCTATGCTTCTCCCTGGCAACTTCCTCCGGGGAGACGCTCGGGCCGAGTTTTGGCGATAGCACTGCTCTTCATTATTGGCCCTTGAGGAGCCACGGAGATTTTGGCTCTGGGGCACTGGTCCGTTTGGAGGGAGTGCTGGTTGAACCTGGGCCTGCGGGGGCGGCATAGGTAGGGCTCCCTCACGCTGCAAGCCTTGGACGGCTGCGGCCAAGGCCTGGACCTGCTGCACCAGGATGTTGAACTGTTCCGGCTGAACTTGAGCTGGATCAGCTGGAGACGGTGAGTTCTGGACTGAGTGTCCAAGACTTGGTGGAAGACGCCGGGAAGCGTTGGAGGCTCCCTTACTTCTCAACTTCATGGCCGCGACTCGGGCCCTTCCTCTAGCGCCAACTGTTCTTGGAATTCGGACCTGGGGGCGACCACTGGGCCAAGAAGGTGGGGCTCCGGCGAGAATTGGCGGGCTTCGGGTGGCGGCGGTCCGTCGGCGGGCGGCATCCTCCGGGGGACCTGCAAGAAACTGGTGGCTGGGATTTCCGGCGCCGGCTCTCCTATGTTTAAGTCAGAGGAGAAATGTGAAGAAGCAATATGTCCAGGGTTTCAGTGTCCAGCCCCCATTTATGGTAGAGGGGTTCCTCTTTTATAGTGGGGTGCCGGGTTACCTGTGATGCGACGGTATCAGGCTGCCGTATGGCTGGGCACGTCGCATGAATTAGCACATGATCATGTGAATTAATGCTTTGCCGTAGAGGATGAGGCCGGGGTCAGAGAGTTGTCGTGGCTGACTAAACGCGGCCGAGCTGACTTACCGTGGAGAATTGGAGATCCGCAGACAATGGGAGCCATGCATATTAATTGTTGAGTAAGCTGGAGGTCTGCAGAGACCATGCGCATTAATTGTTGAGTAAGCTGGAGGTCTGCAGAGACCATGCGCATTAATTGTTGCGTAAGCCGCTCAAGGCATGGTTCCGAACTGGGCCGTAGGAGGATGTGACAGTAGCGGGCAGTTGTTGAGGTCTGACTTCTAGGGATCGGATGCCTTCTGAGATCGGGCGCTTTCTAGGTCGGGCGTTCCGAGGTTGAGGGTCCAGGGTTGGGCGCCTGGTAGGGCGTCAGGTGGTCTGAGGTCGGGCGCTAGGCTGGTCGTCCGAGGTCGGATGTCCGAGCTCGGGCGACCAGGTCGGTCGCCCGAGGTCCGTCGTTCGGATTAGGGCACTTCCGATCACGTGCTAGCGACGCGCCCACGTACTTGAGGGGATTTGTATTTTCCCCAACAATATTGTATATGTTTTTTCCTCTGAAATGAAAATCTATGAATTAAATGGGTCATGTCATGCATTCTTTGTATGGTACATACCCAGCACCTTCATGAATCCTGTTTTGTTTTTTTGTAAGGTTACAATGGCATCTGGTCAACTAATACAGTAGTACGACGCTGTGGATAAGGCTGGTTACTGTGATTCAAGTCACCTAACCGCCAAGGCAAGGTCTCTCTCCCACGACGCGTGATCTAAACCACCAGCCGTGCCAGGTCCAACCCGCACGTCAACAAGCGCCTCGGGCTTTAGTTGGGAAAAAAAAAAAGAAAAAAAAAGGGAAAAACAAAAATTCTTGCATGCACCTGGTCCACAAAAAATTGATATTCTACATCGAACATGCACCGCACTAATCGCCTCGTTTCTTTTCTATGGATCTTGTTCATCATATGCTCGCTCGTCTCAGAAAGGAGAGGAGATGGTTGGTGTGACTGCCAAGTCGGTGCATTAGGTATAGGGTATACAATTTGTCCACGATGCTGTTCTAATGCATGATCTCTTTACCTTATCTTCTTATATCTCATCTTTATTGTAATTGAGGATGTGGTTGTATCCTTCACGTGAAAGAAGAACCTACCGTTGGATCATCTGCTACTCATTTTGAGATATGTGTAGATAGATGAATGATAGAGTTTGGAGCACTTTGAGATCTTTGCAGTAGTTGATTCTTCTTTTGCTTAAAGGATGCAACTGTGATACTTCCCCCGCCCCCAAGTGAATTATCCCTAGATTTTCTTTAAAAAATATTTAGAACCAAGCATGGGTATTAATTTTATACATATATAAATATTTAGAACCAAGCATTGGAATCAATATTTAGAATTGTAAATTATAAAGTTCACGCTATATTGCTATATTTTAGACAAGAGACTTCAAATAAAATTTCTAGTTTTCAAGTATTTTAAATATATTAGATCGTGACCAATGACTTTGATTTTCTTTTTATTTAAATTATTTTTATTTTTTTTCGACTAGGAGGTATTTGAAGCCCGATACTGAGAAGCATATCCTAGTCTAGCCTAACTTACAATTCAAGATTCAAAATCTAAAAAAAAACCTGTAGTTGCTACATAAGGGGCAACTCTCATTGGATAGCGGATATACTCTCAAAAGTAGTTAAGTTCTAATTTATATTTAATTTTTATAATTATATCATCGTAAAATTTTAGACTTGGTAATAGCTTGGTCGAGTCATTTGAGTGCGCTTACAAAGCACCAATGGGAAGTCGGATCGAGCCAAGCTTTTTGGTTCCAAACATCGGTCTGGATGGGCATTGGATTGTAGATCTATAACTAACCTAAACTAACAATAAGTAGAACTATAGAAGGCTAAACAAATGTATCGAGTTGGACCAACTACAAACATCTTCTATGACCCACTTGCCACACTGAAGTGACTGAACCCATCAAAATTGGGTCATAAAGTTTAGCCTCCAATATTTTAATCCCTTTGTCCATGCTACGTTGAGCTGATTGAGGACAGTCCATCACTCAAATCATGTTTTTTATAATATAATTCCGTTGGACTTCCAAACGCTGAAATCACTAAGAAGAAAACCTTTTGACAGGTTGCCCTTTAAACTTCATAAAAAAAAAAAAGACAAGTTGCCCTTTAAAATCTAGAGCCAGTTCTCATAAAAGAGTGGTTGCCGGCTGCCACCATCCTAACCTCTCATCACCAGACCTTCAAACCCAAAGCCCACACCAAACCCTTCTTCACGTGATCACAACTCAACTACTCACCTAAACATTCCATGGGGCCAGGAGCGGAGCATCATTGCTTATATAAGAAACAGATGGTGCGCCCAGAGAACTCACAGCTTGTTTCTGGTGTGTTCTGTGCGTCGGTAGCAGCTTGACAATATCATCTCCAAGTGTGGGAGTATGGAGGGCAAGGAAGAGTTCCAAGTTCCGAGGATCAAGATGGGAAGACAAGGATTTGAGGTAAGACCCCATCGCCATGGTTGAGAGCTTAGCATCATTCCTCTTAGCTAAGTTAGTGGAGCAGCATTGCCTTGTGTTTGAGTTCTAGTTTTTCAATTAACATGTTTCTCTGCAAAAGATGTGCCTTTTCATTTCCTTTCTTTTGTTTTGCTCTTTTGAGAAAGCAAACAATTCCATTCAGGCTATGTATAAAATCCACACAATAAGTGTGATCTTTTTGAGAAGAAACAATGAAATGTATGATAATGCCTCAAAAGCTTTTGCTCAAAAAAGGATAATGCCTTGAAAACTAACCCATGAGGAACGTATAGTAATGCCTCACAAACTCATCCTTGTCTTTCTTGTGTTTTTGTCCTTTTAATGGACTTGTTTAATATATTAGTTACTTCATTCATGTCACTTAACAGCAGCTATGTTCAGTATGTTTCTGAATTCTTCTTTCGGTAGTATAGAATGATTGTTTTTTGCCAAATGACTGTTAGCATTCTTCTTGCAAAATCAAACTACTAATGCGTAACTTATTTTCAATTTAAGTATAAAATATCCTTTATCTTTTTTACTTTATTCTTTAACTGATGTTTGGTTATTGTCACCTGCCTCAAGTTAGTTTTTATGGAATCTTTTTGCAATTATCAGCAAACATGAATTGCTTGAGAAAATGCTCCACATAATATTATAGATATTCGCAAACTAGTCCTAGCAATCAGAAACTGGTAGTACCCTAATTACTTAACTGACTATGATATCAGAATGTAAACATACTCCTATATATACATATTGAGGAAAAGGAGTCAATATAGCCTAATAGTTGGGATCCTTATTAATTTTAATCTTCATCTTTGTTTGTGTGGTATATACGTATATTGAGGAAAAGGAGCCAATATAGCCTAATAGTTATGTCCGTATTAATTTCAAGCTTCAATGGATATCTGTTACGCTAATTCTTAAGCTTCATCTTTGTAACAGATTTCCAAGATGGGTTTTGGGTGCTCTGGACTCTCTGGGATATTCAACCATCCCCTTCCCCATGAAGAAGGTGTCTCCCTCATCATCGATGCCTTCAATAAGGGGGTGACATTCTTCGACACTGCTGATGCTTATGCCGATGGAGACAACGAAATCCTTATCGGGAAGGTCTGTGTTTTTCTCTTGGGACTCAAAAGTTTTGGTTCACTACACTGATTAGTGTGAAGTTCTATAATCCACAAACAGTAGTATTCTGCATGATATGACCTTCGTTAGTTCTTAAATCCATTGATGAAGAGTTAAGACATCTTAAGAGTGCTCTTTGCCAATGAAACCTAAGAACTAAATCTGTTACTTCAATGTGAGCCATTTTGGCTACTCATATGACCTTTCTGATTGAGAAGCTAGCTGTTTTGAGATATTGGTAACAAACCGGTAGATGTCAGTATTTGTGAACTAGTGTTAGTAGGAGTAATAACCAGCAACTAGCAAATAAAGTTTGTCCTCAAGGCAAGAGAGGTTGGCTATCATTTTTTATTTTTATTTTTGGAGAGAAGAATATTCTATGGTTTAATTCAAGGAAAAAGATAACTCTTAATTTCTTAACGAGAAGGGATTTGAGAATGTATTTACCGGATACTTGCTCAACTGCTATCAGAAAAAAACAAGAGAATAATCATATATACGAAATATGTAGGACTTTACATGCCTTAAGCAAAGCTCTTTTTCCATAATCTCATGAATGCTGGCTTTTTATTTATTTTCAAATAATTGAAGCGTTTGGTAATTCATTTAAGATGATGGATACTCTTTCTGTAACAACCCAGAATCTCACCCAAAATGGCTAGTTAGAAGGTATTATTTGGGTTCCTTGATCCTGTATAAGTACCCGAGATCTACCCAGCGAATAACCGATGTAGGACTAAACACACGCCTGCACGGATCCTCACATACTCCCTCCGTTCAAGTCCTGACGTCCTCGTCAGGCTAAGGGTTCAAATCTATTCAAATCTAATCACAAACACTACGATTGGCCCGTGGTCAGCCTCAATGAATCTGTGCTGCAGTGTCCCCTAGTCCACATAGGTTATGGGCTAGTGTAGCTCATTATTCTGTTTTCTATTTTTTTTTCAGATCCAGAGGCTTGATCGTACAGGATTGGGGGAGTGCGTTAAATTTTTCGATGATTCCTCCAGTTATTGGCTTTTTAGTTAAATTAGCTTGAACATTTGAATTATGCTGGCATATGATATTTTGAAATTTTGTAAGACTGCTTTTGACCAACTTAAATAATTATGTCATCTTTAAGCATCTGTATTTGCTTCGATATGATCAGCTGCCTTACACGCCTGTGCGGCATGCCGTGCGGGCGTGCGGCATCTGCCGCGCCTCGGGCTTCGGGCGTGACACTTTCACTGTCATAGTTCACTTCAGCTAGTACCTTCTTAACTTTTAGGCTTTGAAGCACCTACCTCGAGAAAAAGTTGAGATAGCAAGCAAGTTTGGCATCGCTGGTTTTGAAAATGGGCGGCTGCTGATCAAAGGTGCACCTGAGTATGTACGCAAATGTTGTGAAGGAAGTCTCCAACGCCTTGGTGTTGACTACATTGATTTGTACTTCCCACACCGCATAGACACTACGGTTCCTATAGAAGAAACTGTAAGTACCGAATGCAATTGACAGAGCTTTCTGAGATTCATCTTAGTTTATGACTGATTTGATTAAGAACTTCTTTTATGAGATAGATGGGTGAACTAAAGAAGTTAGTCGAGGAAGGAAAGATCAAGTACATTGGTTTGTGCGAGGCGAGTCCGGACACCATAAGGCGTGCTCATGCTGTTCATCCCATCACTGCAGTGCAAATGGAGTGGTCTTTGTGGACTCGTGATATCGAGGATGAAATAATCCCCCTTTGCAAGTTTGTTCAACTGAACTCTTCTATGCTGCCATTCATGAACTAGTGCTCCTCTCCCTACCTGTCTCCTTCTCTCTCTCTAGAAGGATAGGCAAACAGATCCAAGATAACTGATAATAATGATAGCTAATTCTTGCTTTTACACAACTATATAGTTGAAAAAAAACAGTCACATATTCTATATATTACTGGTGAAAGAAGTTAGCTGAAAATAAAGTACCCTTTATATACGTCCCTAAGAATTTCCCTAACCATTAATACATTTGTTTTGAGACAAACCATGTCTGTATTGTAATGCTGTGTTCATGCAGAGAACTGGGTATTGGAGTAATTGCGTACAGCCCTCTTGGTCATGGTTTTTTTGCTGGAAGAGCAAATACGGAAGGATTGCCCGAAGGAAGTATACTGGTACAGACATGGCTAACAGAACTCTGTTAAATGATGCAATATTCTTTCATACTAAAAGGTACTGTTTTATTCACTATGTACTAATTTGATTGTGAATAGGCCCTCAATCCAAGATTTAATGGTGAGAATGTAGACAAGAACAAGATCATATACATGCGCGTTGCAAAACTGGCTGCCAAGTATGGGTGCACTCCTCCTCAACTAGCCCTGGCTTGGCTCCTCCATCAGGGAGAAGATGTGGTACCTATCCCAGGTAACTGTTTTTTATCCTTCATGAGAGGCTGGGGATTTTATATTTGCAGCAAGTTTGCATGCAAATGACTCAAATATGGCAATTAATGAAAAGAAAATCAGCTAGCACTTGTAACCTATTCTTGAGCTTACATCATGGCTGCAAAAAATAAATTAATCTTGTAAGTCTGATCAATTCAAGGTCTTTACTTGTTTGCCGAAGAATGAAGGAAAAATAAATGAATTCCAGTCAAAAAGAATCTTGTAAGAGAAAAAAGGAAATTTAGAAGATTTTGTGTTGAGTTGAATACATAAATATCTTCTCAAAAGCAGAATAGATAATCGTTGTAGTGATTCACTGTTGAAGCTTCTAATTAACATTATGAAGATAAGGTTTTTGATTGTCAAATGTTGGTATGAGTTTCAGCATAGATTGATGAACAATGAAATAAAGGAAGAGCAAAAAATGTGGGCCATAATCAAAGATACAAGCACTCTGTTAGCTTTTATAGCTTCCAAGACTGGAAGAGAAACAATTAATAATAATTCTCATAATGCATATCAGAAACATGACTAAACGTAGATAAAATAGAAAATTATAAAGATTTCTATATTAGATTCTGTTGTCTTATGATGCACAATAGAATCACTAACAACTGTTCTCTTAACTCTAAGCACATTTTTTTCCTTGACACCCACCAAACTGACGATTCAAATATATTTAGGACAGGTGCTACTTTCAATCAGATAATTCAATAGCAGTACATAGTGTTTTCTAATGATCACCATATTCACTACTTGGAGAAACTAGTTAGGTTCTGTATGGTTAGAAGAAAATGAATGTGGATAAATTATGAGAATTGTGCATAATCAGCATGATGCAAGGGCTGCTTACCAGATGAAATCCCAACAATCATCTTCAGAAGAAATCATTTCTATCCTCTTGAGTTGGCATAAGTGACCAGACCATGACAAGATTTCTTAAGCCTTGTAACCACAGATTGTTTTCAAAATTGAACACTCCATTCAACTTAGAAGTGGTGTCATCAAAAGAATAGGAAGAGGTGGGCAGAGACACAGAATTCACCTTTACTGAAGATTTAAGTAGAAAGAGAGCGAAAAGCAAGCGACAGCACCCAATTTGATAATGGATCACATTTGAAGTCCATCTTTCCTGGTTAAAACACTTCAGAGATCTAAACATAACATTGTTAAGTCAACCAAAAACCAAGACAACTTCCATTATTTTTTAGGCCCTGATCAATGCTCAATATCATTTCTTTTAATACCAGTCTTTTGGAACATTGCTTAGATTCATAATGGATGCTATAGGGTACATTTATTAGACAGACAAACAAGAGAATGCCTTTTTAAAATATTGGAGAAGAGTTAAAAAAATAGAAAGCAGCAAATCTGTTAAACCCAACCATTATAATACCGTTCTACCATTCTATTATTACTTTGATTGATCCCACTGTACAAACATTTTCTTTTTTTTTCTTCATCTTTTTAATGAGACACCTTGTAAACTTTGTTAGGAGTGCAGCAACTGTAAGTATTCACATCTGATCTAGTTTAAAAGACCGTCATAACAGGGAGTAAAAATACACAGTTTTCCTACTCCTGTTTGATGGACGAGTTTGATCATTGAATACATTGTCAATGGTTTATTTAATTCTTGATTGGATATCCAGATATATTACCTTCAATGAGACTACGGGGAAAAACTCTTTGTAATTGTATTTGCTAACATGCAATTGCATTCAAAGAGATAAACATTAAAGAAGGACAACTTCTATATAACGTTTTCTTAATGTCTAAATATATAATAGGTTCCTTAGAAAACAATGTCATAAATTAGCTCTCGTGCTGCTAACTGTATGATTGCCTAATTTTTGGGGTGCTTATTTGATTTTGTATTAGGTACAACAAAAGTCAAGCATCTAGATGCCAATATTGGGTCTTTGAAAGTGAAGTTATCTGACAAAGACCTGAAAGAAGTTTCAGCGGCAGTGCCAATCAAGGAGGTTGGTGGTGAGAGGGATATTGATCTCTTCACTAGTTGCTCATGGAAGTTCGCTAATACACCACTGCCTAGCAACCAAACCCCCAAAGCAGTAGCTGGCTAGAACTTGCTGAAGATAGAGTTGGCTTTGTTCGTCAATCCTGTCTTCCATGTCTCCCTGTCACTGGGAAAGCTAAATAAACTTCTATTATGCTTGTTATGTTGTTTAGTTTTGGGTATCAGTATATGTGATCAATGCGTATGGTTTCTTTCAATGAGTTGTATATGCTCGTCCTGGATGAGCAGTCCCAGCCAACTTCTGAAGTATTTAATAAATTATGATGTTGATCATCAATATCTCTATCAGTACGATGATCTTTGAGGGGTGTTACACAGTTATCATGCATTAATGACTGAAATTGATGGATCGCCAATAAGTGCCAAACTCTAGTCTTTTGAAATCGTTGTTTTCCTCTCTTGTAGTTTATAGTGAAATAAGAACAGATTGTGCTAATTTTGAGAAATCCTCCTCTTTGCCCTTGTTGGGGAACTATAACTTCAGCTCTGTACTAACTGTTGTTTTCTATTTAACTATAGATATAACTTCTTATCCATTACTCAACAAATCAAATTCCTTCAGAGACAAGCAAACCAGAGAGAGCGGGTACGTGTGGGATTAAAAGAATATGTAGCACACTAGAATAGTATAGAAAGGAAGATGAAGAATTGTGAGATAAGGGGCTGAAGTCGGCAGCCCCAGCCGACTTCAGCCCCGATCCTAATATGGGAGGAACAAGACAGAGGATCGCGATGGCGATCCTCTCCAGCTCCTCCGGGAACAAATGGGAAAAGGAGCCGCGGGCATCCCGCGGCACCCCCCTTCGGTCAAACCGCGGCCACTCACGGCCGCGGATCACGCTCGACCGCTGCGATTTTCACGGCGGAGAGCCGTTACGAGGGGATGATAAAACCCCCTCTTTTCCTTTCCAGATCACCACCGAGCTCCTCTCCTCCCTCTCCTCTCCCTCTCCTTTCTCTGTTCTTGCCTCCCGAGTGACCGGCGTGCTCTTCCGGCCGAGCACCGTCCGAATCCCCTCGCGGCCTTTCCCTGTTTCTGGATCCACTTCCCCTTTGGAAAGTGCCGCCACCGCCGCCGCTTGACACCGGATCGACCCTCCCTTGGCCGAGATCCACCGCCTCCATCGACCGCCGGTAAGCCCCTTCTTTTTCTCTTTGTTCCGCTGCTAAACGTCCTCGAGTTCTTCCCTTTGTTTTGGCCCCAAACCGAGACCATGCTCGGTTGTCTTCATGCCCGTCGCCGCAACGACCACCGGCTGCCGCTGTGGTCAGCTGGCCGTCGATCGGGCGACGGCCCCCGGCCACCTAGGCCGGCCACCCAGGCCGACCACCCCGCCGATCCCCCCTTCCTCTCTCGGTTTCCATCTCCCCTATGCATGGGGAGTTTGGGGAAGATGAAGGCCCATCGTGGGCCGAACTGAGCCAACTTAGGCCCGGTTCACTGTGGGCCCATACCCGAATTCAAAATATAAAATTCGAACCCAAAATCCAGTTCAGACCCGAAACTCGGAACCCCAAACCCGAAATCCGAACCCATTTGGCCAATAAATGGAATTTTGCAGTTAAGCCCTTGACAGTATGTTATTTTATAGAAGGATCTTCTGTAATTTATGTTTGATCCCTAAAAGAAAGATTCATTTCATAAAGGTCCTTAACTATATTTGTTTGGTCCTTTTACTCAAGCTTTATTAAGAAATAGTACTATATAATTAGGTATTGGCCCCTAAAATGAATTTTTATTGTATAAATAAACCAATTAGAGGCCAACCTTGGGGGCCCTATTGGGCCGTGTCCAGTAGTATTATTTTTGGATTTTGCTTAGCTCTGAAATTTACAGAAAAATTAATTAAATATTAACAGGTGAACCTGATCCGCCTACCTGAAGTAGGAATTAAGCGAGAAGAGGTAAGTAAGTTAATACTTCAAGTGTGATTTGCAAATTATTTGATAAATTGATTAAATTTTGACATATATTTTGTATTCAGTAAAATGGGTAAGGCATGTTAAATTTTATTTGAAAACTATGTTATGCTTTGAAATCCGTAAAATATAGTTGGACAATTTATGAAATCTATTTTTGGATATATGCATTCTCAGCATGGCTATGACCTGTTCTGTTTTGTTCTGGCCCTGCCAATGGGGATTATACGTTGGATCTGTCGACTTGTAATCTGTGAGGAGCCGATTTTGACACCATACCATCGATGATTAGAATAGTGGTATTTGGACACCGTATCACCGGTGATTAGAATAGTGGTATTTGGACACTGTACCACCGGTGCTGAAAATAGTGGTGTTTGGCACTTTGTGCAACCCATGCCACTGGGTTTCGTGGTCGTAGCCTACATATGCTGGGATTTCTGTATCAGAGTTTTTGTGAAAATGATGATAAATTTTGAAAAGAGAAAAATGATGTTATTTGTGATTTATTCCCAATCATTATTTTGTATTTCGATCTTTGATCCCACTCTGGGGTATTTTGTTGCTTACTGGACTAGTGTAGCTTATTATTTTATTTTCTCTGTTTTTCAGATCCAGAGGCTTGATCGCATGGGATTGGGGAGTGCATTAGATTTTTCGATAATTTCTTTAGTTATTGGCATTTTAGATAGATTAGTTTGGACATTTGAATTATGTTAGCAAATATTATTTTGGAATTTTGTAAGACTGCTTTTGAATGATTTATTTATGTCAATTTCAAGCATCTGTGATTAACCCTTAAATAAGTTTTGAACATCTGTATTTGCTCCGATATATTCCGATGCCTTGCACACCTGTGCGGCCCGCCGTGCGGGCGTGCGGTGTCTGTCGCGCTTCAGGCTTGGGGCGTGACAGATTTGGTGGTATCAGAGCTCAGGTTAAAATCACTAGGGACCATAAGTGAAACAATCATATTTGAGCCTGAATTTTAGGATTCCTACAATTCATCGGAAAGGTTGAGAGATGGGTAGGAACTAGATAAGAGGATAATGTTCATTTGTTTTGTTAACTATCATGTATTATTCTGTTTGGATAAATGTATAATATTTATATATTTTCACTGAATTAGAATGCCGCCTCGCCGTGTCTGTAGCTTGAATCAGATGGTTGGGGGCTCTCGGAAAAAAGTCCCTACTAGCCAAGCAGGCGAGGCATCGCATAGCTCAGGGCCCCAGGGCCAATCAACTCTAGAAACTGCCGCTGGAAATCAAACTTGGGTGCTCGAACTGATTGAGGAGGTCGTTGGGTTAGTACGCCAACAGAGGCAACAACCTCATCAACCCATCTAGTAAGATGTTGCTCCTCCTGAGCAAAGAAGGAGTATAGCAGAATTCAAAAGAATGGCTCCTTCGGCTTTTAAAGGCACCACTAGTCCTCAAGAGGCCGAAGCCTGGATAGATGAAATGGAGAAAGCCTTCAGGGCAATGGAGTGCACCAATGAAGAGAAGGTTAGATTTTCCACCTATATGCTTCATGACCGAGCTCATCATTGGTGGATGTTTGTGGAGCGCACATTGGCACCCGAGCAGGAGGCACTTACCTGGCAGAGATTCCGCACAGCATTCTACTCCAAGTATTTTCCCTCCAGTCGCCTGAGGGAGCTAGAGAGGGAATTTCTCAATCTGAATCAAAGAACTATGACTATGGATGAGTATGAGGCAGAGTTTGACAGGCTATCTCGGTTTGCTCCCACCCTCGTCATGGATGCAGAGTCCCGGATGAGGAGATTTGGCTTCATCGGGGTTTGGCCATAGTACACTCAACAAACTATGATGATTTGGTAGACAGGGCCAAAAATCTGGACTGGAAAGAAACACAAGATACAAAAGATAGAATACAAAAGAAGAGGAGCAGAGATGATGATACTCATAGTAGACAGAATTCCTGCAGGACTGCAAAATCTCATAACCAACCCTGGCAATCAGGGGAGCAGAGATTCTATGAGAAGACTACTCAGCATTAGCAAGACAAGCCTAAGTGTGATGCATGTGGTATGCATAAGACTGAACATTGTAGACGATTATCCGGCGCTTGCTTCAGATGAGGCCAGCAGGGTCATAAGGTAACTAAGTGTCCTCAACAGGACCATCGGTTAGTTCAGAGGCCTCAAGCTATAGGGACCCAGCAAGTGCAAGGTTCTCCTGCTCCGGTTCAGTTTGCTCAGCCTTCTTCTCCTAAGCAGCAGACAGGAGGAAAACCGCACACATAGGGTCGTATTTATGCACTACTCAGCAGGATGCTCAGGCATCCAACACTGTGGTGTCAGGTACATTGCCAGTTGCTTCTGTTTATGCTCATACACTATTTGATTCTGGTGCTACGCATTCCTTTGTGTCATCTACATTTGTGCAAAAACATGACCTGCCTTGTGTGCAATTAAAGTATGATTTGCATGTTAGCACTCCTACCGGAGTGGGATGATTGGTAATCAGGTCTGCAAGACTTGTCCAGTTCAGATAGTAGGTAGAGACTTGCCTGCTGACTTAATAGTTATATATATGCATGACTGACATAATTCTCGGTATGGACTGGTTAGCATCACATTTTGCTACCATTAACTGCCATAAAAAAAGGGTAAACTTTCAGATCCCTAGAGACACTGAATTCAGCTTTATAGGTAGTGGTGCTTATACTTTCCCTCGAGTTGTCTCTGCTATGCAAATTAAGCGGCTACTCAGGAAGGGGAGTATGACATATATTGCCACTGTAGTTGATACCAGACAATCAGATCAAAGATTGGAAGATATCCGAGTAGTGAATGAATACCCTGATGTCTTTTCGGAAGACCTCCCTGGCTTGCCACCAGATAGAGAAATTGAATCTGCAATTGATTTAATTCCTGGTACCACACCAATATCTAAGACCCCCTATAGAAGTGGCCCTCTTGCGGCTTAAAGAAGATTTGACATATCCTGAGCAGCCTATACGTGTGGTTGATAGAAAGGAACAAGTATTAAGAAGGCGCACAATTCCTTATGTCAAGATCCAGTGGAGTAATCATTCAGAACATGAGGCTACATGGGTATTGAAGGATGAGATGAAGAAAAAATATTCGGATCTTTTTGCAAGCTAAGGTATGTTAAATTTCGAGGATGAATTTTTTTTTTTTTTAGGAAAAGAGAATGTGAGATACGACGCCTCAATCCTAATATGGAGGAACCGGACAGAGGCTCGCGATGGCCCTCCAAAAGCTCCCCAAACAGGGCCTTAGTTGTGCGGTCTTCTGCCAGGCCATTTCCCGCAACCAACACCCCTTCCATGACGCACGGCATGATCATCCAAGCTACCACCATGGGGTGGGTGTTCCTCTTGGTGGCGCACTTCCAGTCTCCCACCGACGTTTCTTAACGCGCAGCGATCAGAGAGAGATCCAGGTGACAACATATGGAGGAGCCGAGCAAGCCCCATATCCCCAGAGTGAAGTTGGGAAGCCAGGGCTTGGAGGTCTCAATCCCCTTCTCGATTTCTCTTCTTCTTTTCCTCTTTGTTCTTATGGTGGTCTTGGTGCTGATTCCTTTCGCTTTTTTCCAGGTTTCCAAGCTGGGGTTCGGGTGCATGAGCCTTACCGGAGTGTACAACTCTCCGGTCCCCGAAGAAGCCGGGATTTCCATCATCAAGCACGCATTCAACGAAGGAATCACCTTTTTTGACACCGCCGATGCTTATGGACCCCATACTAATGAGATCTTGATTGGAAAGGTTCAATTCTATCCCCTTTCGCCTCTTTTTTCTCTTCAATATTTCGTTGAAATTGATTTATAGAGAGAGGAATTGATTGATTGCTAATGGACAGAAAGTAAGAAAGATCGATTCTTTCTGTAGGTTTTGAAGCTATTGCCCCGCGAGAAGGTCCAATTGGCCACAAAATTTGGTATTGCGGGGGTTGATCAGACTGGGGTGATTGTGAAGGGCAATCCGGAATATGTCCGGGCAAGCTGCGAGGCGAGCCTTGAACGGCTTGGTGTAGATTACATCGATTTGTATTACCAGCACCGGGTGGACAAGTTGGTGCCTATAGAAGAAACTGTAAGCAGTCAATTCAGAATTCTTGTTGGTTAAGTTAATGGATAGATGGATTTGAATTTTTATTTTCTTTTTATTTTTGGGGTTTCCGCGGGAGGTAGATGCGGGAGCTCAAAAAGTTGGTGGAAGAGGGGAAGGTCAAATACATTGGATTGTCTGAGGCCAGTCCAGATACAATTAGGCGTGCTCATGCAGTGCATCCCATCACTGCGTTGCAGATGGAGTGGTCTTTATGGACTCGTGAAATCGAAGAGGAGATTGTCCCACTTTGCAGGTATACTTGAAATTCCAAACCTAAAATGATTGCCATGTGGTTGCAAGTTTTCATTTTTTTTTTGTTTTGTCTTGAGAAAACATATGTAGCATTGAGTCCAAAATTTATCTTTAAAAGTGCAGTAATTTTCAAATGGTTGTTAGGTTGCATAAGTTGATAAACAACAATAGAAGGAAGAGAGAACTTTATGTGGAAAATCTAAAACAGGCAACTCTGAGGCATATGTTTTATTGATTTGTTGAATCTTCAAATATCCATTGAAGGAAAGAACACATCTTTCTAAAGCCTTCTGATGAAAGCTCCTCAATAAATATATCATGAACAAATCAGCATAAAAAATATTGCAAAAGAGGGAGATCCTATCATATGTTCCAATCATAGATCTCGGTACTCATGTAGAGGATAGAACATACTTATATTTCTAGTATATTTCAATTGTGAATATAGAGTATTTCAGGATATGTTACTTTTTTTAGACCTAGGAAAGAGTTCCACTTTCTTTTTTAGTTCAATAAAATTTGGTCTAGAATTATTTTTGTGTCTTTATGTATTGTTGTAAGGGTTTTGCGAAAAGATTCAATTAGAGGAATAATGAATTCAAATTTGGGAATGAGTTTATCCACTGTTTATGCAAGGTCAGTGGAATCGTCCCGAACCAGGCGGTTCGAAGAATACCAAGCCGTGTTGGCGGCGGATTTGGATGGTCCGGCAACCAAAATGAAAAGCATTCGATGGAGGGGAAGAAGGAGAAGGAAAGAGAGAAAAAGAGAGAGAGAGCGAGCGGGGGAGGGAGGGAGAGGGAGAAGAAGGAAGAGCAGAGACCGGCCAGCGCGCGGAGGAGGAGAAGGAAAGAGAGGAAAAAAGAGAGCAAGTGGGGGAAGGAGGGAGAGGGAGAGGAAGGAAGAGAGAGCTCGCCAGCCTCCGCTCTTCCTTCCTTTCCCTCTGCCGGCCTCAGCCACCCTCTTTCTGTCTCCCTTCCTCTCTCCCTCTTCTCTTGCTTTTCTTCTCTCGTTCTCTCTCTTTCTCGCCTCCTCTACTGTGTTAGTATGAGCCCAGCATGGAATGGTATGGACCCAGCATGGAACGGTATGGGGGCGTACCGACCCGTGCCGCCGGATAACCAGTCCGGATTCCGGTTTTGGCACAGCAAACCTTGATTTTATGGATTTTTAATAAGTTATTCCTACGTTCTGGTGAATAATTACTAAAACTTCTCCTTCGTCCCCATTCATATATCGCCATATCTCTTTGGGATGTTGGCTTGCATCAAGGTGCAACGAATCCTAAACTTTTGCAACCTAAATGCTTACTTAAAATTTTAATGGTAAGAGAAGTTTCTATAATATTCCTTTTCTTTCTTTTTGCTACTTGCAGATAAACACCAAAGAGTTGCAAGGTCTTGGAAAAAGACTTACTAACTGAAAGTTTCACGTGGGGAAAGATATGCATAATACCCTTTTAACATTTTACATTTGAAAGCATATAAAATGATGAACTTTATACTATGTCTGCTTAGAAACTTGATTAGAAATTTCCTGCTAACAAGAGGTATGGATCAGAAGACTGCCTGTTTTCTTGGTACATGGACTTCTGCAGATGTCTTTGACTTTTTTGTTGGGTTGAGTTAAATATATGGGTGGGAGTGAGTATTTGTGATTTTTTTTCAAGGTTAATCAATCTTGTTTGAAGAGAAGGGTCAGTAAATCTTGAGTGATTGTGAATTTTTCTTTTTTTCCCTCTGTTTAGAATAATTGTAGACTCATAGTTATGGAGCTTTCGTTATGTCTCCTTTCTCTAAAATAGTTAATTTGCTGCACCACAATTTAAAGAAATAAAGTTTCTTTTACATCCAGGGAACTTGGCATTGGGATAGTTCCATACAGTCCTCTGGGTCGTGGGTTTTTTGGGGGAAGAGCAGTTGTAGAAAGTTTGCCATCTCAAAGTTACTTGGTAAGAAATTGATTAATTGACTTTTTAAATTAACCTTGTTGTTTGGATAAAATTCAAACTTTTCCATCCTTAAGATGCTAAATTCCTCCATATATGAAAATGAATTCCACTGATTAATTATACCTCAATATTTTTGTTAGGCTTTACATCCTAGATTCACTGGAGATAACTTAGAAAAGAACAAGATATTATATGCACGACTAGAGAAGTTGGCCATGAAGCATTGTCGTAACCCTGCTCAGCTTGCTCTAGCTTGGATACTTCATCAAGGCAATGATGTGGTTCCCATCCCCGGTGAGCAATATTCTGTAGTGCTCTAATAATAATTTAGCATATCATGCATAAGATGAAAGCTTATTTCTACCTGCTGAAATCCTCATGATCAATATTTTAGAACATCATGTTATGAAAATATGTAAGGTTAGGAGATTGGTTATCACCTAGCACATATGAGTTTGAACAAATAAATTAGTTTTTGATATTATGGAGGATTTGCTATTAATTGAACTGTTTAATCTACACTAGTAGTGTAGATGGAAATCATCTAAATTAACCATGTGTGCAAATATATTTAATTGTTGCATTCGGACCACATCAAGGGTTAGTAAACCACAAGATCGACTGGAACCTTCAAAACTAAGGATACATATATATTCATCCCACATTTGTTTAGATGCTTCTGTTGAAAGACCATGTGGTTGGCGTCCATTGCGCTAGGCTAACTTACACTTGGTAGTGGATCAATTTAAGATACTAAGCAAGTTGCTCGATATTGAATGATGATACCTTGTATTGAGTTTTGTTAATTTTACATGATGGATGGCATTTGGTATTGGTTGATACTGAGCTAAAAGGATTAAACATCCCCATTTTTGTTTTCTTTCATTAGAAGTGTGCAAGAAGATTGAGGACAAGCTGAAAGTAACTTTGACAGATATTAATCTTCATGGCTTGTTTTATGTTGTTGGGATACCTTCTTACTCTTTTTAACCTCTTTTTAGCTGCTAGCTAGTGCTTTTTTCAGCCTATTGTACCCTTTGATCTTATAGAGCTGCAACAGTCATACTGCTAAGAAATCGAACGCTGGTACTAAGGGTGGTATATATTTATTATCGAACTAGAATAATATTCCTATACCAACTTATGGTAGGGTTTTGTACCAGCACAATACTGAGGCACAAATTTTTTATTTTTTTATTTTCAATTTTTTATCTTTTGATATGTAATATGGATATGAAGTGAATTTTGATTTGCTTTTTTAATGAATTAGTGATGTTTAACGGGGTGTGTGATGTCGAAGTATCGGTGCCAGTTCCAATACTCGTGGACTCGACGAGATTTAAAAAAATTGCAACAATAAGTTAAAAAAATGGCAAATAATGTATAATATTGTAATAGAACAATCAAGAATGACTCATTTTCAAATTTCAATCCTGGGTCGAGCATTTGTGGTCCTCATCTATATTTGTGTGTTATTCACAATCTGGAGCTTAGATCTGATAATAGTTTGGATATTATCCTATCTCTGCTAGTCATATAGTGGCTAATAGTAACCTAGATATGCCTCTTGCTACTGAAGTTGTGTGTATGTCAGGTAGTCATAGGAGCCCAACTATCCCTACTCAGGGTGGTAGGATTGTGAGTATACCCATATCTATAGGAGGGGCAATGTTGTATAGGGTCGTCTCTACTATGGTATGATGGCTGAAAGTATGCATATCAATCATATGTGTATGGAGCATACTATCCACTCTATTAGATGCAACAGGAGATTTACCTCTAGTATAGATGAAGTTTGCTGAGCCCCATGGCTATCTAACGCTTTGGTAGATCTTTCTCTAATATCCACTCCCTCCAATTCGCATAAAAGCTCTCGAGTCTTCCATGCTACCTTTTGTTGCATCCGATACTAGTTTTGGAACTTCTCTTGTATGATGTCTTTCTTATGATTGTATTTTGATCTAGCCCCATGGTCAGCAGCTTGTGTGGCACACATGAATCTTGCCTTACTGGTGAATAGATCAAAACTCTGAGAAATCACCTCCGTCCTAACCACCTTGTGCATTCTAACCTTCAGACTTATCACCGAAGCTATCATTATCATTATCGCCAAGGTCCGCAATTTCGATACCATGTACCGTATCGTTACTTTATTGGTTCGGTACAGTATGACATTCCTCTATATCGAGAGTTTCTAATTATTTTTCTCAATATTTATCTCGGTATTTCTTGGTATGGACCGGTACGTACCTCGGTACGCCTTGATATGAGCGGTACGAGACTTGTACTGACATGAAGGTGTGTTTTGTACCAGTTTTCTTTCAATACGGTACGGTACGCCTTGTATCGGGTGGTATGAGGCGGTATGACAGATCTTGATTATCGTCATTATCGCGAGATGATCTACCCAAGCTGGGATCTGATGGCTTCGGTGTCTTGTCATCATTATCTTGGACCAATATGTTTTTAGTTGCATCCACTGGATTGACTTACATGTTCTCATTTTGACTTTCCTTTGTTGCTACCATTATGAAACTGATTTGGCTTGACCAAGTTTCCTTGTGCCCTTCCTTGCCCTAGCTTGCTAGTGATCCATGTGCCTTGACTAGCCTTGGAGGCATGTGTATCACTCCCTAATTTCCTGAAAATCCTATGATCAAGCTACTGATTGAAGCCTCTTCAGACAGTTGGGTGTTCAACTGAGTGAAACATTCTCCTCCACTCATCTTTCTGTGTTTCAAACACCTACCTTTGCAATGGCTCTATCTAGTCATGGAGGATTTCCCTAGCTCATCTAACACTAGCTAGTCACGAGTTTATTGATCAGCAACCCATCTAATCATAGGATCATCCTTGTCGAGGGCAAAGTCATCCTTTAGTGGGCCATATCATGCTTCTTTTTGCCCTCATTGATGATCTTGAATCATTGATGTACTTGATTGTAGTATATGAATACCAAGTCATGCAGCCTCTTGCTGGCCAAGCGATTTTGCTCTTTGCTATAGATCAGCAGAAAGATATTCCAGTTTGTGAGAGAACCAAGAAGGCAATCTTCCTTAGATGTGGTGTAGAGGTGCCTCATTGGACCCATCACTCCCCTACAATCAAAAAATACATGGCTATATAAGACTTAAAGTCATTAAATTCACATGAACTGAAACTATCTATTGTTTGCTAATGATCCACGAAGACATCCCTGATATTGATTTCTGTTCTCCCTGTTCTCCAAAACTATTGTTTCCCTCACTGAATATTTTTCCTCGATCAGCCATTATAGACTTGATGTTAATGGCATTTGGATATCAAATACCATACCTCGATGGCCATCAACCCTAATTTAGTTTATTACCTCCTTGTGGTTTGTGCAGCTAAGCCATCATTACCCTTCATCAGTTGTGCCACCCTCCTAACTCCCTGAAGCAAGTCTTCATTTTAGGCAAATGGGTTCTGTGTATCAGTATTTGGGATTCAGATGCTTGGTTGCATAGCAAACAAAAGAACAAAGCTAATAACCACTGTAAGATAAAAACTATTATTCAAGCAAATATGATAAAGGCTTTGAGATTTGATGAGGTTATACTTGCTAGGTACAACTACCCACCCATCTAAGTGTCCCATCAATTCTTGATGATGTGCAAGTATGGTCCAGTCTACCTCGCACCCGCTTTCTCTATGATCTGTTGCCACGCAATCTGCATCTTGATGTAAAAATAGACCATTTGTGACCACCTCCACTATCCAATGCCCCCAATACCACAAAGTAGGGCTCCACATTAACCACGGCAGCGCTTTATCCAAAAGCCTGACTTAGGATAATGTCCTTAATTTTTTGGCCCTCTTCTAACCCACCATATCTGAAACTCTTTCACTCATTTGATGCAAACATCATTCTGAGACTTTGCTTCTTATCAAAGAGGCTCTTTGGTACCATTTAGTTTGTGGCAAATTCTGTCATGCTAGGACTAAGAATCTATCCACCCACATACAATCACATAAGAGCAATTGGCCAGGTACGAATTACATGTATTTGGAGTTTGCTTGCCTGCTCTCCACAGCTGTCTTCACCTGTGGCAAGTCTCCAATATCCTTTAGCATCAAACCTATATAGTTTGCTATATAATCGTAAACGCTAAACCCTAAATAGTAAAAATATGGCATCTTAATCATCAAATCCTCCTGCCTTCTTGTATTGAGGGTCATTGTTTGTCGCCATTTGCTCAAAATAATACTCCCGGATTTTCTCAAATGACCTCTCTTATCGGACCATGGATGTAGTCATAGTCTTGGACATGGTTAGTCATCGGATGGACTTGTGGAAGATCACTCTGTCACAGTACACAAGTTAATAATGCTCCTAGTTGGTCTAGGAAACAACAACTGGGCTTTATAGGAGTTGATCTAAACCCCAATATCCTCAGCCTCTTTCTGCAGAAATGGCCCGTGTCTCTCCTATGGCACAGGAGGCTCAATACCAGGCCTAGCCTTGTACATTACAATGATCATGGAGAGGAAAAAGTGTTCCCATCGAGACACTGGGATGTAATTGAAAATGAACTACTTTCTGATGCGGTCCTTGTATTCTTCTTATCATCCTTTATTTATTCTTCTTCTCTTTCGTTATAGTTTTCTTGTCTTTATTTAGTCATCTGGGCATTATTGCTTGGTCATGGTAGGTGTCGGGTCCATGGCATGAATTGTAGGTCCTCCCTAGGTCTTCTTTCACTTCTTCCCAAATGAAGAAGACATGATTTCTTTCCAATAAGTAAGAATGACAATTATCCTTTATTTTTTTTAGTATTTAATATTTTAATAATTATTTAATCAAAATAGAATTTTTAAAATCAGTTTAATTTTAAAATTTAATTATTTTGAGAGATTTTGTAAATTGGCCTATCAATACTCCATATAAATATATTGGGGTTTTAAACTTATGCTAATTTGTGGGTATAGGTTCGGGTCAAATATGGAGAGGCATGTAAAATCATGTTGATCAGCTTGTAGTTAGCTACTATATATAACACAATCATGTTACCATAATTTATTTCTAAAAAGTATTTCTTTAATGCTTTAATTTAAATATTTTAAGATAAATAAATTTATAAAATAAAAAATTAGTTTAAAAAATAATTTTTCATAGGGTTAGATTGGGTCTTACTTAACAACATATCCAAAAAAATAACCTAAATGAATGGAGAAAAAATGGCTAAAATTGGTATGGTACTTTGTTATAAAGTAGCTAATCAAATATGGAACAAACATAACAAAATTTGTCTAGTTTGTTACACGCCTCTCTGAAGTTTCAACATGTTATAATAATAAATTATGTTATGTCTTGTATGCCTTGTATCTAGTGACTTTGAGTAGTACTTACTTTGATTATTAGATTATGGCTCCATGATATGTCCTCTTGGGAGTTGGATATTTGGTGGCAGTTTATGTTTCCCAGACCCTTTGATTTAGCCTAAAGTATCCACAACCAATACCTAAATATAGATATTGGTATGATACTTAGAAATTGAAAAGATTCAAGTCCTTCAACACTAAGAAAAGTACTAGACTACTAGTATTTGACACATGAACCGGAGTCTGTGTAACATAAATGGCTGCACTGTAGTATGATGGAGATCTGATAAGAGTAAACTGCACCTATAGTGGAAAGGAGATGAATGTCGACTTGAAACTAGCATGGATTCAAGAAAATATGACACACTGACATAAAGTCCTTGTAGATATCAAGAAGCTAATCATGGACATGTTTTAGGAAGGAAAGAAAAACAGATTGCAATTGGGAAGGAGAAAATATTATAGAGTATGATTTTAGCTGTAGGCGATGACATGATAGTAGTGATGCAGATTTTGATGAGGACAATGAGAGACGGGATATAAGAATAAGAATAAAACAAAACAAATGAATGCATCTGGACGAGTTTAGCAGACATGCAAGGTCATGGAGGTAAAGTTTGGAGCTCAAGGCCTTGGATTGGGTGGGAGGTCTTCTAGTGCTAAGGGTTTCCCTTAATGCAGGAGTAGGACATCAAGTACCTGGTCTTGTTGACCAGTTTTTTAATAATGGGGTCGAAAGTTCCTCATATTCAATCTCATCCCTTTCGATATAGCTGGAAATAGATATTACCATTGGTATGGTTGAAGCATTTAAAAAGGCAACCCTTAGTGGGGGCTATTGCAAAGTTTTTCATTATCAACCATATATCGTCTTCAATATAGCTGAACAAAGATATTACCATGAAAACCAGAAGTGTGGACCTATTGACCACTTATGACATCTTAAATGCATATTTGAATGATGAGTGAATGACAACCAGACATATATAGATACATTTAAGATGTACTGGATGAATCAGGCTATATATCAGCATATTATGGTTGGACAATAGACAATAATCTTTCTTATCGATAGACCCAATTTGTTGTGTAATCAATAGATACCACTAACTTTAAAAGTAGCAAGTACAATTTTAAAATGATGAATTCACTGGTTGAAGATCTCAGTTGGTGCACATTGTTATGAATAATGGATCAAATTACAAATTAGGAATATAATTATTGATGGACAAGAGAAAGAACTTATATTGGACTTCATTTGCTGCATAGTGTATTGATCCAATGTTGGAAGATATTGCAAAAGAACCAAAGATCAAAGAGGTCATTTGTCAAGGACAGCTATTAATTGGATTCTTATATAACTATGGATGGGTACTCAATTTGATGATGAGGAAGATAGGAAATAGGGAGCTTGTTCGGCCTTCCATAACATGATTTGCTACTCATTTCCTAGCCTTATAGTGCATGTAAGGTTATCATGATGATCTTAAGAGAACGCTTCCATCACAAGGTCGATGTAATGGCCAAGCTTCACTTGAGCCCTTGGACAAAAAGATTAGAGGATGTATATGCCATGACTTTGAGTGATAAATTTTGGAAGAGGATAGATAACAAAAAGATTAGAGGATGTATATGCCATGACTTTGAGTGATAAATTTTGGAAGAGGATAGATAATGATGACCATGTTGAGATCAACTTCTTATTTGAGCCATGGATAGGGCCAATAAACCAGAATTATAGAAATGGTATAAAATGTGAGGAGCATGTATTGAATTTCACATTAGCTATGTATTGGGTAGTTCTTGAATACTTATACAGGGCCAAGGAATCTAAAATATAACATCGGACTAGCCTTTTAGAGCGAGGTTCAAGGTCGTTACAAATGGTATCAGAGCGAATTTGGCCCATGACCTATATGGACTAGGGGACACTACAACATGGGTCCTTGTAGGGCTGACCATAGGCTAATTGTAGTGTTTGTAATTGGATTTGATAGAATTTGAGCCGTTAGCTTAGTGAGGATGCCAAGGCTTAAATGAGGAGGGTATATACGGATCCATTGATGTCTATTTAGTACCAAGGAATCGAAAATATAACTTTTGGCTTGCCTTTTTAGGCGAGGTCTTGTGCTGTTATACCAAAAATGGTGGGTATTATTGATAGCCGATGAGATAATCGGCTCTACTGTAACATGCATGCAACAATTACAATTTAATTGTATCCTTATAATTTTTGAGGTTATGTTTTATATGAGATTATTGGTTGAATTCAGTTGATTATTCATGAACATTATTGAAGAAGTACAGCATATGTCATGCAGGATATTTTCTTAAATCCTCTTGTCATATATGCTGAGAGATTTGTTGTTGATAACAAGGTTTTAGTAGTTCACCACAAAAGGGTTTCAGTAGGCCTTGGAAGGGCAGTTGAGAGATTAAACCTAATATATCAAACTAGATAGAAGTTGATAGTGAAGTAAACATTTTTATTATGTTGTTATTATGATATTAATATTCAAAGGCTCAAGCATCAAAAGATGTTGGTTAATGAGATCTAAATTTTATAAGTTTAGGTGAGTTACTATAGATGTAGGAAGGATAGATTTGGCACTTGGAAGGTTATAGCTGGTATAAGAAATTGTTACTCTAAGTAACTTCACTTAAAATATAGATAATAACATATAATAACTTCATTAACTATATTGTATACTAAATTGACTATTTGGAACGCCTTTTCTTCTTTTGAAGAAATGGTGTTCTATTTTTGGAAAGATGATGCTCCACATCTGACACCCATTGTAATTAAGTTCAAGTTAGTTATTATCCTCTTTGCAGTTTAACTCAAGATATTAAATCAATTGGTGTCGAATATGGAACATCATCCCTTCCATAAATAGATCAGCATTTTGTTGAAATAAGAATAGATATTTCTGAATTAGTGAATTTATTAATCTACAATATGGTAAATGAAGTTCTAAAATATTCTTATGAAAATTTTAAGTGAGGTTACCTAGAATGACCCTTTATATGGCAACCATAGCCTTCTGAATGCTAATTCTACCTTCCTATCTGTAATGCTCCACTAGACTTACAAAAATTAGATCTTGTTAGCTAACATCTTTTGAATCTTAAGTTTTTGTGTATAAATATTATAACAATTACAGAGTAAACAAAATAACTTTATCATCTGCTTTTATCTGGTTTGATATATCGGTTTCCAATCTCTCGGTCACCCTTTTAAGGCTAGCAAAACCTCATTATCAGCAATAAATCTCTTGGCATATGCTCAATAAGGATTTAAGAAATAATTTGCATGATACATATACTTCTTTAATCCATGCTTGTCAATAATCACCCATTCACATTCAACAATAATTGGATGTACAATACAAACTAACGGTACAAAGTAAAACAAATCATGCTGGCTGCATTTATGTTGCAGTCAATATGTTCGTCCCATTGGCTATCAAAAATGGCGGAAAACTTCTGGTACCAATTCATGTAATTCTTCTTTATAGCCTCCTTGGCCTGATTCATGGTTTTGTACAAGAAGCCCATCTCACCTTTGCAAAATGTTAAAACATTCTAAGTTCATCTCTTGTCCTTTTTTTCAGAACTTTATCACTCAAAAGTCAAAACCATGGCATTCACATCCTATCTAATCCTTAGGCTTAAGCCTATCCTTGCCGTTACTCCAATCCTATAAGGTGAATACTCACGAGATCATTATAATGCTTGTATATGCACAGCAAGGATAGAAAATGAGTGACAAATTGTGTTATGGTAGGTTGAATGAGCTCCTTGTTTCTTGTCTCCTCCTTGTAAAACTAACTTTCCATCCATGGTTATATACAAATCCAATCAAGAATTGTCCCTAAGAAATGACATCCCTGATCTTTGTTTTTTTTGCAATATCTTAATCCAGTGCTTTGACTTCTCTATTAATAGTTATCCTCCTATGTTGTACTTATTTCATTATCAGTAACAACATGCACCACATAAGTCTCATCAATCTCTTTAATCACAAAATTCATCAACTGAAATATATACTCACAGTTTCCGGAGTGAGCAATGGCATCTACTAATTTAGAAACACTATGCCATGGCAGTTGTAGATAATGAAATTGATTATGCATGTTCCTTTTGTTTTCGATTGTCCAACCATCACACATTAATCTACAACCTAATTAATTCCAATATCTCTTAAATGTGTCAATATGTATCCTTGTTCCATTCATTTCCTCATTCAAATATGTATTTGAGTTCTCATAAGCGGTCAGTGGATCTACACTATGAGTCGCCTCCTCAATTGCTTCAATCATGCTATAGCAATATTTACGGTCAACTACACTGAAGAGAATGTGGTTGAATTTGAAAAACTTTGCAATAACCCTGTCAATTTTTTCTTCACATTTGCCACTCCACCTTAAGCACAAATGTTTTTGGCTAGTTACGATACAAAAAATGGTCAATAGGACTAAGGCCCCGTTTGGGGGAGCTTTTGGAGGGTCAAAAAGCACTTTTAAATGAAATAGAGGTGTTTGATAAACATTTCGGAAAACTTTTTTTGCTTTTCCAGAAAGCTAAAAACAACTTTTGGGAGAAGCTTTATTTTGAAGCTTTCCGGAAAAGCACTTTTAGGCTCCGTCAGAAAGCGATTTTTTTGACCAAAATACCTGTGATAGAATATAACAATTACACAAAATATCCCTTTATAATTTTGCAAATCTACAGAAGGGTGAAAAATTAATTTACACTAATAATTATAATATTTTATACCTTTATTATTGTATTATACTATAAATATAATATTATATTACAGTATATCATAATACATTAATATGTTATGTTAAATAATTTAATATTATGTTATATTATGAGAAATTAATTTATACTGATAATTATAATATTTTATATCTTTGTTATTGTATTATACTATAAATATAATGTTATATTACGTTATATCATAATACATTGATATGTTCTGTTAAATAATTTAGTATTATATTAAATTATTATGCTATAGTATACAATATTATATTACTATATTATAATAATATTATATTACATTATAGTAATATTATACTATATCATATATTTATGTATTAATACATATTATATTTTATTATGCTTTGTTGTATAATACTATATAATGTCCTTTATGGTCTATTTGTCATGCCAAAAGTAATTTCTCAGTTTGTTTACCAAATACATATTAAAGTGCTACAATACTTTAGAAATGTAGTTACCAAACAACAAACAACTTTTTATAAACGCTCTACTTTAGAAAGCTCTACTTTCAAAAGCTCTACTGCCAACAGCTCCCCCAAATGGGGTCTAGGTACCTGAGGCTGTATTCAAGCACTAGATAGAACTCCTGGAAGAACTCCCACATAATGAGACCTTGACCTCTATACTTTACCTCCTCTTGCTGATGCATTGATCTAAATCTCAATGTGCCACTCGAACCTCCTGCTCCGCTTTCTTGCTAAACTCTTTTTAAAAATGTAAGCATTGGCTCCATTTAATTGCTATTCTTATATTCCATGATTTATCGTCCTCGTTAGAAGCTACATTACTTCTATCACTATGATCACCTGGCTACAGGCATACTCACATTTCCTCTTGAATAATTTTTTTATCTTTGATATTGCTTTTGTTCTTTTTTCCCTAAAACCTGTGTACGTATAAGCTTCTTCACATATGTAAGGAAAGTAGGGAGTCAGGTCTTCTAGAATACCTCTACCACTCATCTCTTTCCTAGGTATATTTTACTTTTCTTGGGTCAGTTCTAGTGTTGCCACCTGATATCAATCTCTTGTGTCTCTGCTATAATCTGACAATCACAATGAATATAAATTGAAGTCATGAGATCCAAGGTCTACAAGATACATGATGTGTTATTGTGACGTGTTGAAATTTGAGAATACAGAGTAACAAGTATGAAAAATTTTGTCATTTTTGCTCCATGCCTAATTTTTTACCAAATTACTATGTGGACTTTTAATAATTGATGGTTTTCTCTGTCTTTCTTTGCAATCAAATCACCATAAAATTGGTTTAGCTCTTTTTTGCTTGCTTTAGTTTTGCCTTTTGACACCAAGTGGTAGATCCAAAGATCTAAGATAGCTTTATTTTTTTCTACTTACTAGGCTCTTTTATTTAGTATTTTGTGCTTAAGCTATAATTACAACCAAATTTTAGAAGTACACTCTTATTTGGTCTTTATGAGACACCTTAATTTAATTATCATCAGCCTACAGTTTATTTAGGAATCTATCATATTTTACAGTCTTCAACTAGCTGATTATGTCTTCTTAAGCCTTGTCAGATATCATTGTTCTTCCTTCATCCTTTTCCTGGAGACTTTAAGGTGTGTCATTCTCAAATTTTTCCCCACTAACATTTTTGGTACTTGGACATATTCAAGTATTTAAATCTTTCCTTCTTTTTTTTTTTAGTGCGGAGTCACTTTTGGATCTGACTAATATGGATTGCTTCTGGGAGCTTATAATTCTGATCATAGTGGAACTCTTCAAACTTCTACAAGTTAAGCTTTCCCAGTAATTAATCTGTCAGTCTTGGTTTGGCATCAAGATCTTTGCAGACCACACATTCATCATATCCACAACATATTGCTAGTCCGTGGTTATTACCATCCTTAGCATTATATTGAGTTTGGTATACTATCTGACTGTTTAATATAGGAGTCTTATTATAAGCATTTTATATTCATTGTGTTCTGACCTTCACTCATCCCTCTTGTTTTGGCTTAGCCCTTAACCTTCCCATTTCTTAGCTTATATTTTCTTCGTCATTGCTATTCGCTCTACTTTTTGTCCTTAGTCCATCAGAACAAGGATAAGTTTTCCTTTGGTGCATCTTTGGATTGCTTTTTCTTAGTCTGTTCAAATTGCTGGATTTTGGAGTTGTTACACTTTTATATCGGAACTATGCCTTTTAGTTGGAGTATGATTATGCCGGCTTGACACCTTCACATCTTTCTGACCAGTCGTGTAATTTCCTCTTATGCTATGATTATGTCTAGCTTCATTCCTTGTCTCATGACTATTGATGTGAAAATTAGCTTCTTGTCAACCTCTTTGCTTCATTTTTCCTGGAACATCATTTCGTTACTATTTTATCCTTTGTTTATCATGTTGTAAATTGAGTCTGCTTGCTAGTTAATAACCCATTGTTTTTCATGGGTTAGTTGCTAGCCACCTAACCAACTTATGTTATTAGCCTTGGAAACTACTTCATCACCCAGGGCAGCATTTTAGATCTTACCTATCTTATTGTTGCTTGAGTCTGCTTTGGAAGTCAAACCCGACTTGTAGCAAAACCTAGTTATTGTCTTCAATCTTCATCACCACGAGCCTTTTCAATTATCAACAACTATGCTATATCACTTGTACTGTATCATCTTTCATTTTGACATTCTTAGTTACTAGCACTGTATCTTCAGTTTTGTTCTTTAACTTCTCTAGTAAGTACAACTTGCAATAACACCAGATCTAGCCATCAGAAAGAATGATTGGTTAATGACGATTCTTAAAGCCAACCTGAATGGTTAGGATAAGGCTTGATGGTCATGGACATGGTTATGATAATGTTATATGCATGGTAATGTTCATGATCATGCATAGATGATTTCCTTGCATTGTCAAGCATTATCTCAGTTTATAGATACGGTTTCATGCATATCAGAATGTATATCATCAGATGATGTGGCCTTGGATTTCTTTGGGTGGACTAGCTGCATAAAACCCAGACTTGGCCTCAAAAGTTTTAGACTGAGTACAGGTTTTCTGAAAATTTTCCCAACCGAGCCTAGCAAAACAAAAGTTGGACAATATGTATAAGTTCATACAAATGCATGCGTGCACGCACTTGTGAGTTGGATTTTATACTAAATGCTGAATATTTGGTAAAATATTTAATGAGTTCAAAATCGATAATTGGTCATATGAAGCAAAAATCTATAACGTTGATTTTATCTCTGAAAATGCCTAAAGATAAAAGGTCATATATTCTGGATATCTGTAACCTTTGTATCAAGTGAATGCAAAAAAGTGGAAGATGATCATTGACTAGTGCTGAAAAAAAAAATTTAGGCATTTAAACTGAAATCCCACTTTTTAATCAATGCAAAATATGATAACATTTAGTTAAATCCATCCAATTTTGTACCCAGTTGATCCATAGGTTAAAAACCAGTTGGTTTCTAGACATTTTTTAGGCTGAATTTCCATGGATATTCTGAAGTGAGTACAGAATCCTAAGCAAAAGATTACTGTTATTAATTTATATATGACAATAAACTATGTTGATCTTCAATTTGAAGGCCCCATCATCGATTCTGTTAAATCTTTATAAAGGATTTAACATTTCGTGTGTAATCTAGTACTATACATGCACATGCATAGAGAGAAATAGACACAAGCACGTAAATGATAGACAGCAATGATACTTTTGATATTTTTACAGACAAAAGATGGAGAAACGGCAATAGAGCTTTTGAGAATTTTTCACCCCAAATGCTTTCCAATGACAATAATTTTAATGCTCTCAAAATTAAAGTCTGCACAGTAGATCATGATCTACATTGCCTAAAATGCGTCAAACAGAAAAATCATTTCACTGGTTTGTAATCATTCATTTTCTCACCAACTATACGAGACAAAAAACAGAATATAATAATAAGATGGGGAAGAGATACCAAGTCCTCATTCCCTTTATGGAGACATCGATCAATGCCTATTTTGATTTATGATTAGCATGTTGAGTTCAATTGTTTCATGCAACTACCCTTCAAAACAACAAGAATATCATCTACACCAAGTTACTAAATAATGAGGCATATTAGAGTCGATAAAAGAAGGCCAAAAAATAAATTATATTTTTCGCTTAAAAAAAAAACATGATTGGACAAGAATACATTATTATAAAAATTGTAGATGCAAGCAATCACTTGCTTCTCATTAGAGGATAAACTCTTGAACCTGCGAAGGGTTGCCTTTCATATAAAGTAACTAGTATTTGGCATATGCTTTGCACATGACCTTCGAAAGGGTAAAAAAGGAAAATATTTCAGAGGAGGCACAGAACTATAATCCATTTCTCCCTCTCAACCTCCCTCCTTCCCCTCTCTGTCCCTTATCTGCTAAACTATTCGGCTTCCTTAGATTTCTTCTCCTTTTCTTTCCTTTCACCCTCTTTGATGGAGTAGAGAAAGACATTTGCTTTTACCCTTTAATTTAAGTATTATTGGAACTTCGGCACATGTCTTTCCAAAAGAAAAAAAGATGGTCTTGCTACAAAGAAAATGTCAGTTAAGAAGGGAGAGTCACAATGCCTTTCCTATTTCATTAGTGGAGACTATTGGAACCTCAACAATTGAAAAGGAATGATGATGATGATGAATGATTTACTTCATCTTTGTCGAGTCAACTTGTATGAAACATTAATTGAGATTATAACTTTTCTGAAAAAAAAGAGATTGGAGTTATATAGGACTCTCAAATCCTTTGAACAGATAAGTTTAAAATTGAATGAAAACTGGATTCCTTATTGTCTTTTTCAGGTATCATTGATGAGGCAGATGGTCAGTCTTCTGATATGTTCTAGTGATACATTATAATCGTCGCAGTGACTAACAAATCCAAGCTATCTATTGCAGGCTGAAATGCATGCATACTTTTAGTCCCATTCGACTAGGTGAAGCTTTAAAAACTTACAACTTAATCCAATATCTAAGTTTAATAAAAGCATCTTGAAGTAGACTTTGTCTCATCTTGTACAACAGGTTTAATAGTAGCATCATGGTTTACATAATGCAAGGAAGTAGGAAGGTCTGTTATTTAATTTTTCTAATTTGCCTCGCAACATGTAAACTTTTCAATGTGGAGGCAGCTAAGATCCTTTCTGTTTTTGTTATTGGTGGGGGTGGGGGGGTGATGATGTCTTTTAATCTTGAGGCAACTAAGATTATAAAGAGAAAAATTGTATATCTTTAATGATGTCTATTAATTAAGAGGTTTTGCTTGCCATTGGAAGTCCCATGACTTATGAAGAACAAGATGTTTTCTTTTGGGTCACATACGGAATATGCGAAATTAAATGATTAAGCATAGTAATAACATTGAGATATTTAAAAATTAATGCACCTTTATTATGAACTTGGGTTATGTACTGATCTTATTCTTTTTCTCTTTTAGGAACGACCAAGATAAAGAACTTGGACGACAACATTGGCTCATTAAGTGTGAAGCTCACAGAGGAGGACTTGATAGAAATCTCAGATGCTGTGTGTATCGAAGAAGTGGCAGGTCCTCGAACCTATGAACATTTAATGCCACACTCATGGAGATTTGCAAACACACCCGCAAAAAAATAGCACATTCTTAGCTGAAAATTCCGGATTATGTCTTCTACAATTGCTTGTTATTTTCTCCCAATAAATGTTATACATTGCGAAAACAAGGTACTAATATAGTCCAATTAGTACTAATATACTAATTTCGGATTCTGTACAAGCTGAGTCTCTATGTAGAAACTCTTATCATTAATATTGGTGTAATAAACATTGGCCTTGGGCAATGCATGGGATATAATTTCTCTCTTTCATCCAACTCTCTTTGAAATGCAATATGATAATATAACAAATTATAATAAATACAAATTTTTATTAACTAAGTTTCTATTATATATTAAGTATTAAATTTTTAGTGATGGTAGAGCACATTAATACTAATGTTATTAATATTTATTGCATATTAAGTAATGAACTTTAATAATGATTGAGCATATTAGTTTTGACATCTTTAATTTTAATGTTCATATGGCGAATTATATTCATATGATATTATTAATGTTTGTTGCATATTAGGCAATGAACTTTATGTTTGAGTGTATGAATATCGGCTTCATTAATTTCGGGCAAAAATTTCTATCATTATTGTTGGCATCATTAACATTGGCCCCGCATGATATGTGGGGAATAATTTTATCTTCTTTTCTAATTATTTTTGAAATGCAATATGACAATGTAACAAATTATAATCGATAGGAGGCTCTAATAAACAAATTTCTGTTTCATATTAAGCTATAAACTTTAGTGATGGCAGCACATCAATACCAGTGTCATTAATATCCGTTATATTAGGCAACAAATTTTAATGATGGCCAAATTGATTAATATTTGCATCATTAATATTGGTATCCACATGATGAATAGAGAGCTCTAGACAAGCAAAGTATCTATTTTAGATATATATAGTAGATTCACTCAAGAATGGTTTATTGATCCATTTATTGATTTCTGTCATTGAATTTGTTCATAATTAAAGCATCAATGGATCGTACAACTTGGTGGAGGAAGATATGATGAGATCTGCATTTGTTGTACTTGGTTCCATATTTGGTTTTAAACTTCAGAAAAAATTGCCTATTTGATACAAGTTACCTCGTGGAGATCGAGATAAAATTATTTCAAATTTCAACCATTATTAGGTCCAGATACCAACTCAAGAGGTCATTGATTGGAAAATTTAGTTCATGCATGTCCATGGGACAAGCAACAATTAGTCTTTGGATATCTTATCTTGCTAATTTTGGTATGACCATGTAGAAGTTGAGTATAATCTTCTTGAACTTCACGAATATATACATGAAGAGATTTAATCAAGTATAAAATGTGCCAGTCAAGATATATTAGCCCTAGTTACAACAATATTAAGTTACAATAGTAATTTCAAATGTTTGAATTACAATAGAATGAGTCAAGGTGACATCTCAATACTCGTCGAGCGAGGTTTGTCTCCTTGTATTTTTAGTTCACCTTCTTAAATAGATGTCTAGTATTCTCTCCTCTAAACAACTATTTAGATATGAGGAAAATGCTAATTTACCAAGGTAATAAAGTCTCTTGGTGGTTGTGTCACACTAGAGTTCAGATCTTGCCTCTATGAAGGTTAAGAGTTATGGATATTTACCAATATTTATAAAGTTGTGGAGCCTATTTAGTAAAGTCTCTTCCACACACACTCCTCCAATTACTTTTGGTAAATAATCCTATCGGAGTTTCTTCTTGTTGGCTTGACTTTTGTATTCAAATTGCTTCTCATCATCTTCAAATACTATGCATCTTCACTTGTAATTGTGTTCATAATATTTAATACTAGAAGTCATAGCACATCTAATGTTGATGCCATGTGTGTTTTATCTTGATTACCATTTCACTTAACTAACCAAAACATGAATTATTAATCATTGGACAAATTTTTACTGCTTGATTGATGATTGATTAATTTACAAGGTAAATACATATTTTCTTTGTGATCCAAGACCAAAAATTGTATGACCAGTTCTACGAACAAAAGATCTATTAAGAGAAGCCTGCAATTATTTTCCCCCACTATTGCACCAGCTTTTGGAGGTCTTTGCATCTTTTATGAGACTCCATACAAATTGCGACCTTAGCTGGTATGTTGGCCTCTTGTTTATGGCTAAAGACCAAAAATATCAAGCTTTTTTTGTTGGAGGAAATTTTAGCTGCCATTGGTATTTTAGCTAAAATATATTAAATTATATATATAATAAATCTTAGCTAATTTTTATATTTCTAAACTATTGATCAAACTAAAACATGATATAGTAGGAGTAAAAGATTTCAAAAATTCGTAGTTTTTGGATCTAGCCATTTTTTATATCTTAAATCATGATCAATATTGCTGGTTTCATTTTAAGAGGCCCTTTATTGGTTTTCATTTGGAAGCATTTAGAGCCAAATAATGAATGGTTTCTTAAAAAGAAAATTGATAAAATTGATCATGATATATAATATATAAAACGACTAGAAACCAAAAATCATGAATTCTCAAGGCCCTTTGCTAATGCATCAAAGTAAGATAAATTTGATAATTTCAATAACATGATATTATGTTTTAATTTGCGCTATAGCTTAGAAGCATATAAAATAAGTAAATTTTAATCTATATATATTTTAAATATTTAGATCAAGTTCAATGGTTTGAAGTGCAAGTCAAAAAGTCTATGCTGTGTTTTTGCTAACTAGCTATATTGCTATCATTTATTTTTCATGGCTAGACATGCTAGCAAAAGAGATCCAACTTAAATATTTTTTAGCTTTCTATACATCCCGGATAATGATCAACAGTGCTGTTTTTTTTTCCATTTCGAGAGGCTCTGCATTGTTTTCCATTAAGAAGTATTTGGAACCAAATACTCTCAAAAGCATCCTATCCTGCATATAGGTGAATATTAGTATGATATATTGCTCTACATTATTGTCCTAAATGCAGTTCTGTTACTTCTACATATAAAGATTGCTGTTTTTCATGAATGATCTCGATCATTAATGTTAAAATTTAAAATGATAATGATTTTTCCATATAGCTGCAGTTTAGCAGGTATCTTTAGAACTTAAAATGATCCGTTGGTTAATGCTTTTGATGGAATTACAGCAGGCTACTGTTATCACAGCTGATACTCATGAAACATAATTCAGATGGGGCTTTGCTTTGATTACTAGCATGTTCTCCGCAATCACATTGGCTCTCTTGCTGCTTTCTTTGGCTTACAAGGTGGCCCTGCTGAAAAAAATAGTGAATTGGTAATAATTTTATTAGTCTTCTAAAACTACCTTCTGATTTTTCTTGAATCACAGAAGATGTTTGCTGCTGTTACACATCTAATGAGATATAGTGATCTTTGGTTTGAATTCATGTTATTTATATTGGTAGCTTTGCTCTGAATCACAATGAACTTTAGATATGAGAGAGGGATCAGGTGGGGCTACGGTACCCACGCTGTCCTTTTCAGCAACCTTTGGAGCTGACCAATTTTCACAGATATCAAGGAGAGCACGCCCTTGGTTTGCGATCCTTCACGCATTTCAAGTTGTGGGATGAATGTGCAGTCCACAAAGCAACTATGGAGCCTTGGACCACAGCCATCATTTCTCAATTCTATGTTCACAGCTTTGAGCCATCGTTTCTGAATTCAAACTTCAGACTGAGTGGACACTTGGTTTTGTATCTCTTTGACAGAGCTGCATCACTATCTTGAATCTTGATGCTGCTTCCTTCTCCTACATTTATATGGTTCCTTTCAACATCAAACATCAAATCCTGCTGCGAACACTTGTAAACAAGTGATGCTCAAGATCCATGGTAACCTGCCTCTAAAGTAAATTGTTGAGAGGAATGTACATGTTATCCCTGTCGGACAAACTTACCTATAAGGTATTTATGTCCAAAACATAAAGTAATTAAACAATTAGGATAATTTGATCTTTGATTAATCATATATATTTGTTTATTAAAAATATACTAGGTGATATGGTTCCAATTGAAAAATTTGCTTTAAATATTGGTTGTCACAATTAATTAATACATCGCTAAGAAAACCAATATGCTATGTATCTTTTGTGCGCTCATTTAAAAGGTCTTCATTGTGGGGATATGGGTAAATTGAATAATGATGTCTTGGAAGCAAGGTAAAAATTCTAGGGTCAGAAGTGCAATAAATACGGATCATTTATGAGCATTCGGTAGCTGTCATTAAAAGATGAACGATCATTAAATAAGATAATCTTATACATCATATAAGATATGTCTTGTTTGACGATCATTTATCTTTTTGATGGCGGCTATGAATACTCAACAGTTCTATACGGTGCAAAGATTAAGAGGATCGTAGCTCAAGCACCAAGAGGGGGAGGAGAGAGCTTTTCGTTTTGTCATCTTGTGAGAGGTAAAGGAATAAAGTAGGAAGAAAAGGGAAAGGCTGAGCAGCCTTTTCCGGCAGGCAAATGGTTTGTAATGGACTCGTCACTGCTGCAACTCACATGCATGTACACCTCCCCACCAACTTTTTAAAAGCTGGTTGAGGATATCCCATGCAACACTTGCACTAACCTCTTTAGATAATCCCTAGAAGCTGGAATACTCTCTCTCTCTCTCTCTCTCTCTCTCTCTCTCTCTCTGTGCTTGTGTGTGAATATTCGGAATTAAGCTTTCTTTTCCTTTACAAAAGGGTGAGATCTACGCCAACGGTTCTTCCAGCCCATGTGGTGTGGTCACTACATAGCATGAATTTAGCCCCACCCCCCTTTAAAAAGATGTATTATTCCGACTGCACCACTAATTCTGTACTAAATGCATCAAAAAGTTGTCAGCTAAAAGTTATCTAGTTGACACAGGTTCATTAAGAAAAGAAAAGCAATATGAAAGCATGTATATATGTGCCACTTATTTAATTGATTAATTTTTTTTTTTGTGTTCACTGTAATTAAATTATAAATAGCATATTTTGTAATTACTGTATACACCTTAAGCTCAAACTTATAACTTCACAACCCTCCTGGTAAAAGAAAAAAGGAAAATGAAAAATACTGCTCAAGCATCCTTTATTTCTTTACCTCCAGCAAATTTCTACTGTATACATATTTCTCTAAACTTTCATATAATTAGAAATTGTTTATATTCTTTTGAACACTTCATACTTTCTTGATTGTTTAATGTACAATGAAATATTATCTAGCTCTCGGTCTAGCTCTTAACATAATTACAAAGAAAAAAAAAATTATACCACTAGCTAAAAAAAAAACACGCTACTAGCTCTCGGTCTAGCTCTTGATTTGTTTAATTTGTTTCTTTATTTTCTTTTATTTATTGTATGCTTTCTTTTTTTTTTTGAAAAAAAAATTTCTAGGAGGATTAAACAATTTTCAAATGGATCAGTAATAAAAGACATTAATTATGTATGTATTAGTAGTTTTCTAGTGCAGCCACTGCATAAGGTGGTAAGAGAAAAAATATATAACCATGAAAGCAGGACTAGTAGTTTTATGGCGGATCTCCCTCCCAATCCCAATACAATGCACGGAATTTAAGAAAGCAAAGAGAGGAAAAGGACGTGAGGATTCCGTAGGCTAAGTTTATCTCTCAGGACATCTTTTGCTCACGCGTTGACATCTCTGTAACTCCTCTTTACTCAATTACTTTCTCTTTTCCAAATTACCCTGATGTTTCAGAACTGTGCTTGGCGCGACCATCGGTGAAACCTTTTGGCCCTGCCGGCCTCCTTATCTTTTCCCTGGTCATCGAAGACTTCAAGGTCCACAGCTCTTGGCTTTAAAGTAGAAATTATACTTTAGATTGCATTTTGTTGAGTTAATTGAGCATTTTCCATGAAACAATTTCAGGCTCAGAGCATGCCAATAAATATGATCCCAAATGGATTTGAATCCTAGTCTAATATACATTTTTTTTGAAAAAAAAAATCTTTCTCTCTTTTTTGTGGGTAAGGAGTCTAGTTTACATGCAAGGGATTAAATTTGGAATTTAAACCTATGAGGGCTACATGATCTGATTTTGTTGAAGGTAGAGTGAAAAAACTGAACACATTTTATTGCAGAATTTTGGAAATATCCAAATTGATCTGTCAGTCTGTCATTATAAGATGATAATCGCAAGACCTCAATTCAGCAGTATCAAAATGTGATTCAATATATATGAGATTACCCTATCAATTTTGATGAATCCAATCCAATGGCTCATGGTTGCAAGTAAATGATCAGATTATCAATCTCCTTGGCAATCCTCTTTTGGTTGGAGGAGAATATACGGATGCACCCCACCCTCCTTAGAAAAGAAAGGGAAAGAAAGAAAAATATCCATCGACAAAAAAAAGAAAAGAAAATTACTTTTTGACCATTGTTTCAATTGTATTTAATGATCCGGACCTCTTTATCAAAAATTTACTTTTTGATTCCCAGCCTTGATGGACGTTTATCTTAGTTCCCTAGCTTATTTACAAGACAAGGATCAACGTGAAGGAAACTAATTTATAAACAAGTTATTTTTATTGAAATATTCATGGAACCATTCTTTTCCTAAAAAGGTATAATTTTCATAATAGCTTATGCTCTATCCTTCATTTAGAAAAAAGCATGAAATCATCGATGTCAAATATCTTTTAAAAATCACAAGCACTACAAACAAATGATAATTCGAAAATTAATAAGGAGTGTAACTTATTTATAAGATAGGGAACAATCAACCAGAAAACTAGCATAAAATATGTGCAATATCTATACTATTTTAAAAATCAGTACTGAATCATAGGGGATCTAAGTTGTGGGATACTTTTTTGGATTTACCAAATTATCCTGAGGATATATTGATGGTAGATGCAACTGAATGTATTTATTCAAGGGCTTTATAAAACAACTGATACAACAGAAAAACAAAATCACCATGAATAAAATATTATTTGTTTCATAAAAATAGTTTATTGGGTTTGCCGAATTTGCCCATGAATGAAATATTATTTATTTCATAAAAATAGTTTTGTTATATCACAACCATCACCATGGATTATTTTGAAAAAAGTTGATAACTAATTAAAAATTTTGATTCTAAATTCTGCATCCAATGAAATCTTTTGAGTGAATAAAATTTCTTTTATCTCTATCCCAACTAACCTCTCTATCTATTTACTAACTTACTTGCTCTTTTTCTCTATCTTCCTCTACCATAGGCTTATCCACCTCCAATCCCTATCTTCTATTAAATCTTATTTTATACTTCTTTAATATTATTTATTTTTTTAATATTTTTATTATTTATTTTGTACTTATCTATTTTTAATATTTTAGTAGACGTGCCTTGCACATTCTTGCATGCTAGTATATATAAATATGTAATAAACAATATGTTAGTTTATATTGTACCCTTAGGACTTAAAGCGAGACATCGCCATAAATTGATCCTTAGATAATAATCAAACCAAGGTATGAAAAGTTTAAAATAAATTTTTATTTTTTGAACACATGGCTATGTTATTTTGAGCAACATTTCTGTGATCTCCCATGTTATCCTGATCAACTTTTTCTTTCTATTGAGCAACATGGTGACAATGTGTCACTGCTCAAGTTTAAAATGCGGACCTCTAGAGAAAGAGAAAGTTTTCAACAGAGATATGCCAAAGAGTAGATCTAGGTCTTTGTTGATAACATGCTTTCACATGCTTTATATTTGTTAGTATAATTTTAGAGATCACGTAATAACCTGCATCATCCATAATATTTTTTTTGTGCGATCCTGTATCAATTTATATATTTTTTTTATTAGCATGATCTTGTTAGAGTAATTTTAGGAATCACATAACAACCTGTATCATCCATAATTTTTTTTTGTTAGTGTGATAATATATCAGTCTATATTATTTTTCTTATAAGAAGTCTATACACGAGTATATATAACTCCTAAGATATATCGAATGTGATGAAACAGAGAAATAAAATTACTTTTTTTCTCTCTCTCTCTCTTTCTCTTTTCATCCAAAACTTATTAGGCAAAACAAGAATTGATTTTGATTAAATCAAACTGCATAGTTTAGAGTTTTTTTTCTTCTTCTGCAAATATTTTAACATAGTATCAGAGCAACCGATCACCTAATCTACCACCACCATCTCTTTCGTCCTTGTTGCGACCGTCGTTTGCATATCTGGAAACTTTGAAAATTCCTATTGCTGATCTATCATTTTATGTTCTCGGATGAATCAACACTCAAAGATCCTCTATTTTTTTGTAGATCACAAATTCTCTGTTTTCCTACAGATCCTCTATTTTCTAGTAAATCAATATTCAAAAATCTCATATTTTATAGTAGATCTACATATCATCTATTTCTGATAGATTAATACTTGAAGATCTTTTCTTTTATATAGATCCGCAGCTCCTCTCCACCACTTTTCTTCTCAGCTATAGATATTCAGTCGTCTCTCCTCATCGTCGCTCAGCCCTTTCTCTCCATATTTGATTTTATTTGCTTTCTCTGGCTCCTTCACCATCTAGTTCGAGATCTCTTGCTTCTCTTTCATGGTGCCTCCGTCTACAAGAATCGTCGATCTTTGGTTGCCTTCTCTCTGAGCTTTGTTCTCATTGTGATTGCTATTTTCTATGCATCTTCTCGCTGCTACATTGTCAGACAAGTCAATCAGCCATATCAGCAGACACGTCAATCTCTCACATCAATCTGATATATCGACGGGTACTTGTTTGCTATGTTAGTCAGTAATATTAGTAGATGAATTGGTCTACCAAATCATTTAGCTATGTCAGCATTGCTAAATGCAGTAGTTTGCTGCGTTAGCTTTTGATTTGTTGCATCGATTTATAAGTTGTTATGCCAGCTTTTGTTATGCCATATCAAATTCTATGTTGTCACATCAGTTTAACACATTAGTCTGCGATATCAATTTCTACGTTATTATGTCAACTCCTAATTTGCTATATCAATTTTTAAGCTACTATAATAGCTCATGTTCTACTACATCAGGTTTTGTGCTGCCACGTTAGCTCTTGATCTACCACTATGTCAATCTCTGAGCTGCTATGTCAGCTTCCAGTCTATCACGTCAGTTTCTGAGCTGCTACTTCAGCTGTTGATCTAGTAAATTAGTCTCTAGGTACATTCGTGATGTAGTTTCCAAACTCAAGTTGGCACCTATAATACCATCTTGAGTTTGAAGGAGGATATTAGCATACTTTTAAAGATCGCATAATAATCTGCATCACCTATAATATTGTTTTTATAAGCATAATCTTGTATCAATTTATATTATTTTTTTTGTCAGTATGATCTTGTTAAAGTGATTTTAGAGATTACATAATAATATGTATCAACCATAATATTTTATCTTGTTAACGTGATCATTATTAGCCTATATTATTTTTTTAGATAAAATTTGTATATGAATATATATAACTCCCGGGGTATAACAAATATGGTAAAATAGAGTTTTTTTTTTTCTTCTGTAAATATTTTAACAATGTTCACATGGTTTTGATAATGGTTTAAGATCCTTTGTGGTTGGACCATAGACTTTTGTGCAGCATTAAATGGCCACCCTCAGTATCCATCAAAGGAGTACATGCTGATACGTAAGGCCACCTTCTTTGAAGGCCTGATGCAAGCTCTCGAATATTTACGGTGCCAACTGCGCGGTGCAGAAGATCCGTGCTCGAAAATACGCTCGAGCTGTTTGGTCCTACATAGGGTAAACATAATGCGCGCAGGCATGGTAGTAGCACGGTTCAATTTCTTAATGTGCGAGTACGAGCATTGGACCACTGCCGAACAAGCCAAAACTGCTTTCACAAAACTTTGACACCCATTCTACAAAGCAAATACCAAGCCACCATTGTTCCATAATTATCCAGAGAAAAACTTATAAAAATCAAATAATAAAATTCATACGATATTTCACGATATGCCTTCCATTGGTTCTAGCAATATATAAACTTAAAAAGTAGAGTAGAATAAAATTCACAAAAGAAAAGAGATGAATTCTGGGCGGGTGGCATCATCCTGGATACTCCTCCCCAAAACGAGGGGCATAGGAATGAGCTCGACGGTCACCCCACGTCCCGGGGACCGGAGGGAACCCGGCCAAGTGCTTGGCGTGGTCACCGCGGTCGCAGGAGGCGGCGGTCACCAGATCCAGGCCGAGGGCTCCGGTTAGGGAGAGCAGCTCCTCCTCGCCGGTCTCGCTGGCCACCACCCCGAGGAAGTCCCTGGTCGGGCCGTCGCTCCTCTGCCATGCGGACGGATGCCCAGCGTCGAACATCGAGCTGCCCATCTGGCCGCCGGCGGCGGTGGAGATGGTGGCGGAGCCGGTAGTCGTGGTGGTGGTTGTGGGGCCCATGGTGGAGGCTCTTTGGAGGAGGGAAGTGGCCGACAGGTAGGGGGAGGTGGCGGTGGGGAGGTGGTGGAGGTAATAAGGGTGGGGGAGGGAGGGTAGGGTGTTCTCAGGCTTGAGTTGATATGGAGTACTAGTGTTCAAGTTAGGGTTAGGGTTTGGGAGGGAGTCCCAAGAGGAGAAGGGGAGGAAGAGAGGAGGGTTGAGGAGTGGAGGGGAGATCGAAGTAGTCATCTTGGTGGCATCGGTGTTGGTGGCCATGAGTCTTGCACTCTCCTCTGCCAAGGCATCACAAAAGGCTCTATGGGTGATGAAGCTGTCCTTCCTGCAAAAGAAGATATGGACAATGAAATAGAATAATAAAAATGAATATGGAGGACCTTTACATTTTGAGCTTGAAAAGCTTTGGAAAGAAAGTGGAGGATGATGCAAATGATACTAGATAAAGAAAATCACAATCATAGGGAGGATAAGAAAGGGCGACGAAGAATAAAAGAGTAGGTTTTATTACTTTCTTTATTACATGTTGATGGAGATGGTATACATAGTTGGAAAGATCAATAAAAGGAGGTGTCATGCATGGGAGATGAGATGGGATACAAATGAGAGGGCGTAGGAGGGGTTAAGAAAAAGGAAAAGGGGTTTATATATGGAGAAAGAGAAGAAGACATTCTTGGAAGATGTTAGGAAAAAGTTCTCAGTTATAAGAGAAAGAGAGAGAGAGAGATTTTAACTAATGAAGAAGGGATTGCTTCATTTTGAATTCCACCTCGATAGCTGAATAGAGAAGGTCCTTTACATTAATAAAAAAAAAACAAAATTAACCGAAGAAACACATTCTTGACCTTCTCACTTTTTACTTCTTGGATCATCTTATATATCATTTTTTAAACATAATTTAGAGGTGCATGTAGCTCTAAGTTTTGTTTACCACGGTAGTTAAAGGAGGATTTTAATCAATATCACATTTAATTGATGCCCAAAAATAGATAAGGAAAAGAGAAGAGGTACCATTCCAGGTTTTTATTACTTCAGTTTTCAGTACAAATGCAAGAGGACAACGAAATGGGCGTGGGATAAAATCTTATAACAGTAGATACATCCAATGATATAATATCTTCCTTCCCTATGGTGTTTTGCTTTTGTTTCCAGCTTTTGTCTTGCATTACCAACACAATCTCTATAATTGATTTTAAGGAAGACTTTGATATTGACCTTGTCTCTCTCTCTCTCTCTCTCTCTCTCGTCCCATCCCCTCACATGGCAATGAAGAGTTTTGTCAGCTTAAGAACAATCATGAACTGACAACTATGTACAGTGGCGATTCTATAATCTGTCGATGCAATCAATTACGTTTCAGATAAGTCACATGCGGTTCTTCTCGTAGGTTCGTTGCCCCACATCAATAATGAACATTACATTGAGAAAAAAAGGACTTCCATTTGAGCATGAATTCCACTAGAAATCTCTTTTCTGAATCCAAACGAACAGTAAATAAAAGTAAAGGAAGACAATGGGACGCATCGAACTCTAAGTTTAAGATGTGTCCCATGTGATTGGCTAAAAATTTCATGCAGTGATCTTCTCTTTGTAGTGCCGAATATTATTAGATAATGCATGAAAAGAAATACTCTTATAACAATTATATAAAATATCTAGTTCCAGATCAAGAAATCACGAAGAATGAAGCAAAAACAGCATGCAAGAAGAAGGTAAAGACACAGAAGGGATGTCTTAATTCGCATCTGAAATCCCTTGCAGCCCAATGAAGGTCCTCGTCTCTTTTCCCTTTGAATTTTGATGGAGATAATCTTCATATAATTAGCTAGAAATCATGGAATTCTCGTTATCAAACCCTAGGTAGAAATCACACGTACGAAATCTACACCTTAGTTTGCTTTGACGAGATCAACAAGTTCATATATGTGCCCCCGGAATTCGATATCAATAATATTATTGTAGGATCCAACCTAAAGATCTCAACAACACACACACACATATATTGATAAAATAGGTCCATACTAGGCTTGCAATGAAATTACCTCGCATGAAAATCCAAGTATGTAATTCTAGGAGTAACCAAACAAGTAGGGAAACCAGGAGGTGAGGAATATATGGAGGAGAAGAAAAGGAAGAAAAGAGATTCACCTACTTCCATGATTATTACTATACTAAATAATAAATGAGTTACCTCCAGAAAACTTGAAAGAGAAGATCACCAACCTAGAGAAGAGGGCACCACAATCACATCTATACTCCCTTGTCCCACAGGTCTTCACATGGGCCTTCCAGTCAGAGTGCACAGCATATCTCTTGGAGCACTTCTCACACTTCCACTTCTTCTCCCCATGCTTCCTACTGTAGTGCTTCTTGATCCCTGTGAGGTCCCCAAGGGCCCTGGAAGGGTGGTGGTGGATACAGGATGCCTCTGGGCACACATACACCCTCTTCCTCACCCCTTCCTTGCTGCTCTTCTGCCTCAGCTTCCATGGCAGGTTGTGGCCCCTCCTGTGGAGCTGGAGGTTCTGATCCCTCTGAAAACCCTTGTTACATATCTCACACACAAATCTATTGGTAGCCATCAGGGTCTTTGGGGACAAAGCAATCACTTCAGCATCTGGGTCTATAGCCAACACCAACAAAATGGTTTTGTGAGAAAATCCGACATCAATAAAATTAGATCATAAAAACAACCATATTCTTTATTTTTTTCCCTTCTTTCGCGAGAATTTATCTTTTTATATGAATAAATTAAAAGAAAAATTGGAGGAGATCCTTCCTACCTGGGTTCCCAGGCTGGCTTCTCTTCTTCTTAGCCTTTGGTTGTGGCTCTTGTTGCTGTTGTTGGCGATACGGAGGAGATATGGGTGCGCACAGAGAGCTCAAACTATTATTGTAGTCATGGGCTCTGGTATCAGAAGAAACACTGGCTTCTTCAGACATGGAGGTGCAGTTGGACATGGTGCCCGATGGGAACATGGGAAGCTTTTCTTTTTTTTGTTCGTTTTCTTTCACCTGTGCTGGAAGAAAAAGGGCTCAAACAGTAGTATCTGGTTTCTTCCGTGTTCTTATCTCTAGGCCTAAAGCTCCTTGAGGAGAGACAGATGCAGAGAGAGACTGTGCATGTATGAGAAGAGTGGAGAGAATAAAAACTTGACTTGACTTTATCTTGTCACTTCATGGAGTGGCACAGGAGACACTTCGTGATGGATGGTACCTGAAAAAGGCATCATTGGAAGAGTGGTAATATCAAAATTCTTGTGATTTGCAGTTCTGCAGCTCAAATCGGCGAACATCTCTTTCCATGTGCTCTCAAACGCATGCAATCAAATTTCAAACAAATAAAAGGGTTTAATTTCGAGGTGTGGAAAGAGTACTCTTCCATAATTCAACTCCCTTTCTCTCTCTTGTGCTGAAAGGGATAGCACCGAGAGATTTTAGGAACTCGGTCCTGAAGGTGGTGAGCTTTATTTTTCTGTTATGAGACCGAGCTATTATTGCTGTTGGAGATTCGGGAGGGAAGGGCTGGCAAATTAGAGAAAGACCCAGAAAGCAAAAGAAACCAGTTGAGTGCAGAAATGGGCCACTCTCTCTCTCTCTGTGTGTTAGTGTGTGTGTGTGAGAGAGAGAGAGAGAGAGGGAGAGAGAGAGAGAGAGAGAGAGGTGCACAAAGTAAAATGTGGATGAGCTTCGGCCTCCCAAGGCCAGGAATCCCACCATTTGTTTCAAACATTTTTGAGACTTTATGTTTTGTAAAAGGGACTTGATTGGAGGGGGTGTTTTTAGAAAGAAGTATTTGCTTACTTGGGAGCTTAAGGGAGGCTTAGCAAGCTTTGGAAAGGGGTTAAAAGCAGATCAGACTTGCATCCACATGCTTTTTTTTTGTAGCCCACCACAAGCATGATTGACCCATTGATTGATGCCCTCACTTACCAATTAACCCGAGGTTTCCTTTTTGCAACCACACATCCTTTTTGTTTGCTAAGATCTTAGTAGCTGCTAGCTCATAGATTGGACATCAGTTCATATGCATGGATTTGCTGGTTTCATTGTCTTTCAATCTTTCCAATGGGACATTGGGATTCTCTTTTGTTTCGGTCATTCAGACATCTTGCTTTTATTATTCAGTGCATGTTTATGTTTATGGTGCCGTTGTAAAAGTGCAAGAGAGTATCTTCCTCTTAAAAAATGTACACTACTGAGTACTGACTCTCAGAATGTGCGGCAGGAGATAGTCGGGTCTACGCTGTTTCTGTTTCTAAAGTTGAGCTCAAAGCTGTATGAGAGAATATTACCCTTGCGAGGCTCACCGTGAGGATGGATTGAATTCACCTGAAAGGGGACTGGGCAAAGTAATTAGGTGGATCCTAAGCCATGCCAGGTTAGGCGATGAGCACTCACTATTGCAGGATATCCACAACTTGTTGAGGAACTGCTTGTGTAGCCTCTGAGGTCACCCATATTTACTGAGAGGCAAATGAGATTGCTGATTGGGTCGCCTCGTATGTTGTGCAGCATTCTGGTGGCTGTATGTATAATAACTATATGTCCTCACCACCTCTCCTCTCTTTCTCTTTTCTATCTTTTTGGATGTATTCATTGTAGAACAATATGATGATCCAGCTCACAAAAAAAAATGTGCGCACAGTTGCTCAACAGAGAGTTTTATTTCTATTTAGAGAAGTGGCTTGCGTAAATAAATGTATTTAAGGGAATAGGATTCCTTACCTTCACTCAAGATATGGGTCATGAAAAGTCTTTAATAAAAGCTCAATCATAGCTATTGCAATTGTACAAGAAAAGAGTAGGGCCGTGTGCATAGATTGATCTTATTGTCATAATGCCTTACTAACAATACCTTGATTTCATTAATCTCATAAAACAAATTATTTCAAGATCTATAATTTTTGTCGGGGAATAATCTTCTTGGTTGTGAACTGCACTAATCCTTTTCACCAAAACGAGAAGTATGTTCACTAGAAAATTGTAGGATGCACTTTCATATTGTTAATATTTGTTTTCTACCATAAAAATTTGTACACATGATTCTACATTATGATATTCCTATTATTCCTAATGTCATAATATTTGCACACCCTAAAAACAGTGTCTAGAAATGTGAGAACATATCATATTAAAACTGACACGCTATAAAAAAGTTTTATGTTTAGCCTTAATATGGTTTTCATGGCATGGATTTATTAAGAGATTCTTTGCAAGTATTCAAGAGTTGATATCTTAATGTTGAATATATCATGATGGCTATAAAAATTTTAACTATTATATTTAGTCAGAGAACACTTGCACATGTGAGGAGGCTCTGGATACAGCGACACTCATGCAAGAAAAGCTTAACTAATTTAATACTAAAAATAGTATAGATGAAAAATTCCCCGGAATATTTAATTTGCTAATTTATTCCGTATCGATATCAACTTAATTAATACTAATTATGTAGCACCCAACCCATCTAATAAGAAATTGGCCTAGTCTACTTGATCGGCTCAGATATAAGTGTTGTAGTAGGAGATGATATAAAAAAAAGATATATAGAGCCCTATTCAAATTGGAATGGAAGATGAAAAAAAGGATGGAGCTCTGTTTGATTTGGAATAGAAGACGAACTCCTCCATCCCGATTTTCTATAAGAGATAGGAAACTTAGCCTCCAACGGATATTTAAAGATCCTCATGCCTCTTTCGCCTCATCGCCAACAAGTTTTGCCAATCACCACCACTAGACCATCATTGATTCCTTCTTCTCCTTTGGTATCTAACGGTCTTAGCTCAAGGTGTTCGCCGGAGATTTCAGTTGAGCGCTCACCAGAATCATAGATTCTAAAAGAGATCATAAAAATTAATTGCATTTGTAGTTTTATTTCGCTCGCAAGATAAGTAATGTTACTTTTTTTCTAGATTTATAAGAAATTATAAGATTATTATATTAATAAATTTGAATCATACTATTCATAATGCATGAAGTTGACGAACGTTATTTTATGACTAAATGTGCTTTATTTTGGAATCTTATGATAATGCATGGTTAGAAATATTGAACTCGTTCAATTGATTTTGATATTGCATTATTTTTTATTTTTTTGTTAAACTGAGATATGAACTACATGATTGTTTTAAATTCTTAGCTTGACTATGTTAAGAACCCTACCAAAGGGGGCTAATACATTGACACTTTATTTATCCTGAAAAGTTTATGTCGCAAGAAGATGTGCAACATACCATAAGCATATAAAAGGACTTTGCTGCAAGATAATGCACGACACACTGCAAGAAGATATGCGGTATCATGACCCTGCCAAAAAAAAATGGTCATAGCTTATGCTTGGTGAGATGAACTTGATGATTTGAAAGAATTTAAATTTATGAATAGAAATTTAATTTTGAGAAAGATTGAATTTAGCATGCACAATATTTGGATAATACTTGATGGAGGACGAAATGGATCGTCTAGCCTGCAACAAAAGGGCCACCCAATTTCGGCCAAATAAACATCAACGTCGACCAGACGTGTCTTCGGTCTGGCCTAGAACCGGCCTGACCTCGGACTCTGCCGAAAGCTCCCCCGACCTCCTGTACCCGCCGACTCGCCTGACTAAGTCCAGAACGTTCTCTTCAGTAACATGCCTTGACCCTTGAACTCGGAGCAGCCCGCCTGGCGCACCTCGGAATCCAAGGTGCTGGGCTAACCACACTATCTGTTAAGCCGACCCGATCGAACGCATGATGCGACCTCTCAGCATGCTCGTCCTCACTAACGGCTGCACCCATGTGCGTGCCCACACCCTCCTACGTGGCCGTACGTTACAATGCCTCTACACTACGCTTCACTAGCTGGCCCATGACAGTCAAAGGACAACTTCGTGACTACTCCCGCCATACCCTGCTACATCTGTCAACGCCTTACCGTTCTCAGGAATGGGAGGCACTGCACGCCACCGGCCAGTTCTAGCTACGCGCCATCCGGCTCATAGCCATCCCCCTATGATGAAGGCAGACAATGCCTCCGCCACTTGGGCCTCTTGACCGGGACTATAGATAGCCCCATCAGGTAATACCAAGGGGATTCTTTTTTTAGAAAAACCAAATATACACCTCCCTAATTGATCGTCGGAGGGCCCTCACCTGGAAACACCGGTGAGGCTTTATGCAGGTACTCCGACATGCGGGTGGCAGACCTTGCCCTCTTCCCTGATGCCTCGGCCGCTCCCTCGACTCCTCCAGCGTAGTTACCCTCGAGCCAGATTTGAACCACAACATATCTGGTGTTAGAGGAAGGGTCTGAGTCGTAATCATGAGGCTAATGAGTCACAGAGCTCCGAATGCATCAAGCAGCTGGGTCTCACCACTGGACCACTTTCTTCAAAATCCACCCCCTACAGCACCTCGACCAGCGGTCCAGGTCCCTCCAGTCCAGCCAGAGCAATTTGATGCATGCCACCCGCAACGTTGCTCTCCGGCCAGGCAGCGCACGATGGACGAACGAGGGCCCCACGACCATCGAAGCCCCCGTCAACCTCGATCCCCAAGCTAAGAGAGCTCGCCGCGCCGCCGTTACCTTGAAAGCTGGCGCCGAAGCCTGACGCCTCAGTCGTGGGAGCACCTATCGGAGGCAGGGTCCGTCTCGTGTCGGGTCACCTGTAGCGTCGACCAAGAGCTGAAGAGGCTCTATCGACCACAGGCGACGACAAACCCACCCAGACTCAATAGAAAGGTCGAGGAGCTAAAACGACAAATCCAAATGCTCCGAGACCAAGTGATAGCCACCTCAGCCCGCTGAGCCAAAATCCCAAGAGCTTGGCCGAAGCCAACCTCAGCCAAGATCATCGCACGGGCCAAATCCACTGCTTGGACCAAGCAGTGGCCGACCATGCCCCGCACAGGCCATGCCCAGCGCCTGCGTGAGGTTCGGCACTCACTGCAGCAACGTGCGGCCAACCGCATGCCCAGGAAGCCCCCAGTCGCGCGGCCAACCACGCGCACGCTTGACTTGGACACGCCCGCCCGTGTGCGGCCTCCAGCCCGCGCGCGCCCGCCAGCCCACGCGTCGGCCCGCGCACACCCGCCAGCGCGCAACCTCCAGCCCGCGCGGCCTCCCGCATGCGATCCCACCCTCGACGCCCTGCAGCGCGCGATCCTCCGCGCGCCTGAGGCCCAGCCGCGCATGGCCCTGCGCGCGCATGCCCAGCCGTGCGTAGGCCTCAGCGCGCCTGAGCAGAACTCGGGCCGGCCAGCGCCCGAGCGCCAGGCCGACCCAAGGCCCCGCGCACCAGCGCATGCCCAGGGCCCTGCGCCCGCGCCCGCCTGGCGCGCCCTGCGCCCGCGCCCGCCTGTCATGCCCAGCCCCCTGCGCCTGCGACCACCTGGCGCGCCCAGCCCCCTGCACCCGCGTCCGCCTGGCGCGCCCGAACCTCGCCAGACCTAGTGACGGCCAGTGCACAGCAAGGCCGCCTCCCCGTTCCTCGCCAACACTTGGCACCCAAGGTCAGCGCACGGGTCAAGCCCAGCCAAGGACACAGCAAGTCATCCGAGCCCGCATGCATTAGACCCAGACCAGTCAGCACGCATGCGCCCGAAAGCCAAACAAGAAAAGCCACGGTCAGCCCGACCAAGAGCACAACCAAGGGACAAGTGCCAGCCATCCGCGCACAAGAGCAAACAAGGAAAGCCACGGTCAGCCTGACCAAGAGCGCAACCTAGGGACAAGTGGCAGCCATCCACGCACAAGGGCAAACAAGGCAAGGCCCCGCAAGGCAGCGCCCGGCCAAAGCCAGCCGGCCGAGACACATGGCAGGAATCCATGCCCCAGCGCTAAGCCAAACAAGGAAAGAGCATGCGCAGAATCAACGGAGGAGCCCAATGGCTCTTCCATAGAGATTTGGCAGGCAGAGACATGGGCGGCCGAGACACACCAGGCCGCAAGATGAACGCACGACAGGGAGCCATGCCAGCGATCTGCGAGAGCAAGAGCAACAACAGCACGTCCCTGGAAATCAGGAGGCGCACCCCGGCAGAACAGGAAGCACAATCAAGGAGATTGCCCAGCAAGCCAACCAAGATCAGAATCAAGCCAAAGCACGGGCAGGTGGCAGCGAGCGCACGGGACACGCGTCCCAGCCAATCGGACAGCGAATCCTGGGAGGCCAACTCATTGCAGCACATGGCCGAAGGGAGCCAAGTTTAGACAACCCCTTGCGGCCAAACAAGGAAGCCGTTTGAATTTGAATTAAGTCCTAAATAAGCCAAGGCACTCAGCCTACAAAAGGAGCCATTAGGGCCCTTAGTCCGGCATTACTTAGCATTTGAATTTCAGCATTGAGTCAAGGGTTGTATCCCTTTGTTCTTTCTTTCGGCCGAAAGGCTTCGGCTAAGGTGGAGAATATCACTCCCCTTAGATTGTTTTAGGCATCGCAAGGTTCCTTCCGGATCTTGCCAAGAGTTCTTGTAATTGTTGCTTATTGGAATATAAGAGTCAATTTCTTCCAAACCATTGAGCCCCATCATTGATTCTTCCCACCGTCGGCAGCCACAAGCTCTCTGCACACGGCGTGGTTCCAAGGCAGCAAGAAGGAAGAGAGATACCCACATCAAGACCGTCCCAACGCACGGCAACATTCAAACCTTGGCGCGAGGTTTGGGACCGCAAAGCCCTGTGGGCCAACACCAAGCTCCTAAGCGCGACCTTGACGTCGACTTCACGACCGAGTCTCCATTTCTTCGGTCGGTCGCTAATGAGCCAATCCTCCAGAGGTTCAAGATGCCATAAATAGAGCCATACGATGGCTTATCTGATCCTTTGGATCATCTGGAGAGCTACAAGGCTCTCATGGCTCTCCAAGGAGCCACAGACGCTCTACTTTGCAAGGCCTTTCCAGCGACCCCCCGCAAAGCAGCTCGCCTTTGGTTCTCCAAGTTGAAGCCTAGCTCGATCCTCTCCTTTGAGCATTTTGGAAGGCAACTTGCCACTCATTTTGCTGCTAGCCGGCGTCAGCTCCGAACCTCAAACTCCCTCTTTGCCATTAAGCAGAGGGAAGGAGAACCCCTGAAAGACTACATCGATCGCTTCACCTCAGCCACATGGATCCAACCTTAGTAATCTTAAGCTGAGTCTGAACGAAGCTACTAAAGTGGTTGGGGATGCCGCAGAGGCCATTGCCGAAGTCAAGTCGGAAGTCGTCCTCGAAGTTGCCACTGAAATGGAATCAGAGGCCGTTCTCGAGGCTGGCATCGAATCTGAAGTCGCCTTCGAGGCCAGTGTGGGCACCACTCCTGAGGCTGCTAATGGAACGGAAGCCGCCACAGATGCTGATGTGGAGGTCGTTCAGGTCGACTAGTTTTTGTTTTTATCTTTTTGTGAAGTCGGCCGCCTGGGCCTTTTGTATTCAACCCGACCTCAAGGTCGGGCTCCCTTATACTTGGTCCTTAGCTTTTTTTGACATCAATAGAGTATGCATTCCTTTCGGCATGCCGTGCCCTTGACCAAGTATTTGTGCTCGTCCTGCTTTGTGTCCGGTTATCAAAATTCGAACTGCGTAGCTTAGATCCGGGCCTATCTTGCATAGCAAGTGCTACGTTGGGTATTTGCCGATCCTTATGCTTGGCATTTACTTTTAGCTTGGAGATAATCCTTCAGTAGAACGAGCTTGCAGCCCTTTGTTTGATATCGCATGCCACCTTAAGCCCGACTCAAAAAGACGATGCTGATGAAGGAGGAGAACCCACTAGAAATCCGTCCGAGGGTTGACACCAGCTCAGGAATAGCTCGAGACCAGCTCGAGAATAGAAATCCGCTCGAGGGTTGACACCAGCTCGAGAATAGAAATCCGCCCGAGGGTTCACACTTGCTCCAGAATAGCTCGAGACCAGCTCGAGAATAGAAATTTGTTCAAGAGTTGACACCAGCTCGGGAATAGCTCAAGACCAGCTCGAGAATAAAAATCTGCTCGAGGGTTGACACCAATTTGAGAATAGAAATCCGCCTGAGGGTTGATACCAGCTCGAGAATAGAAATCCGTCCGAGGGTTGACACCAGCTCGGAAATAGCTCAAGACCAACTCGAAAATAGAAATCCACCTGAGGGTTGACACCAGCTCGGAAATAGTTCAAGACCAGCTCGAGAATAGAAATTCGTCCGAGGGTTAACACCAGCTCGAAAATACTGCGGACTGGGGTGCTTGTCAACGACTCTCCGTTGACGCTGTAGGGCACCCCCTACTCAGATCAGAGGTGCACTTGTAGAATACTGCGGATGGGGGTGCTCTTCAACGGCTCTCCGTTGACGCCGCAGGGTGCCCCCCACTCAGATCAGGGGCGCACTTGTGGAATACTGCGGACGAGGGTGCTCTTCAATGGCTTTCCATTGATGCCGCAAGGTGTCCCCCACTCAGATCAGGGGTGCACTTATAGACAGATCTTGCGGTCGCGAGGCCCTTTGGCTCTCGATCGATGCTGGAGGGCATCCCGAGCCGAGCTCGAGGGATGACTTTGTAGATAGATCCTACAGTCGTGAGGCCCTTTGGCTCTCGATCAATGCTGCAGGGCTTTCCAAGTTGAGCTCGAGTGACGATTTTGTAGACAGATCTTGCAGTCGCGAGGTCCTTTTGGCTCTCGATCGATGTTGTAGGGCGTCCCGAGCCGAGCTCGAGAGACGACTTTATAGACAGATCCTGCAGTCGTGAGGCTCTTTGGCTCTCGATTGATGCTGCAAGGCATCTTTAGTCAAGCTCGAGGGACGACTTTGTCGACAGATTTTGTAGTCGCGAGGCCCTTTGGCTCTCGATCGATACTACAAAGCATCCCAAGCCGAGCTCGAGGGACAACTTTATAGACAGATCCTGCAGTCGCGAGGTCCTTTGGCTCTCGATCGATGCTGCAGGGCATCTCGAGCCGAGCTCGAATGACGACATTGTAAATAGATCCTACAGTCGTGAGGCCCTTTGGCTCTCGATCGATGCTGCAGGGCATCCCGAGTCTTACTCGAGGGACGATTTTGTCGATAGATTCTATAGTCGCAAGGCCCTTTGGCTTTCGATCGACACTGTAGGGCGTTCCAAGCCGAGCTCGAGGGACGACTTTGTCGATTTTTTAATATATAACTCGTGGTGCGGGGGCGATCGGAGCGCGTCGAGCCCATTAGGAAGTTTCAGAGACGCTTTGGAAAAATCCCAGAGGACAATTTTATTAATTGACACATTCTGGAATTTAAAAATCCTAACCTGGAGGGGCTAAGGTCCCATCCGGAGGTTGTAGCTTACATCCCGGGTCGTCGGACCTGGGCTAATGGAGGTGCGGCCTTGTCCCTGCCCTCTGAAGCCAGGAAGCTGCTAGCATGCAGGATGTAGAGGGACAGTATTGATGGTGTCCGCGCTGGGGCAATTGTCGTCGGGCCCGTTGGACGGCTTCGGGCTCTGTCCGTCAAGCTCCATTATGTCGGCTTGACTGCGAACAAACCGATTCAGTAGGCCTCGGCGGACAATCGCTTCAATCTTATACGAAGCTGGTACAGTTTTCTGTGTCATGACCATGGTCCTTATGAAAGCGGCAGTATCTGTCTGAGCGCTTCCATGTCCCTGCGGTCGCATTTTCGGTGGAGGTCGGAGGTAGCCGCGACCCTCAATTTTAATGAAGATCTCTATTCGGGAGGACATGAGGAGAGTGTACTCCGTGAAATCGAGGGGGACATATTTACCGGACCTTCGGAGGGATCTGCTCCTCGATCGGTGGCGCCCTTTGTGGCGCTCCGCAACTCGATCCAGGAGCATCTGGACTTGTCGCCCCACTTCCTCGACTTTTCTGTTGAGCTTTGCGAGAGATGAGGCTCCTATCGGCTAAAGGCTTTGAACAACCATGGTGAGAGCTTGGACTTGCTGGGCGAGCAAGTAAAACTGCTCTGGCTGGACTTGAGGGATCTGGTTCACTGGTGCGGGCGCTGCAGGGGGTGGACTTTGAAGGGAGTGGCCGGGCACTAGTGCTTGGTTGCTTGATGCGTTCGAAGCTTCGTGACTCCTTAGGCTCATGATCACGACTCAGGCCCTTCCTCTAGCGCCAAAAATATTGTGGTTCAAATCTGGCTCGAGGGTGGCGACGCCAGAGGAGTCGGGGGAGCTGCCAGAGTGCGGAGGAAGACGAGGAGAGCCACCTCCCGCATTTGACAGTGTACCTGCATAAAGCCTCACTGGTGTTTTCGGTGAGGGCCCTCCGACGATCAAGTTAAAGTGGAGCTTAGTAGGTCCAGCCAAAAAGTTCCTTAGGTGTTACCTGTTGGGATTTTTTATAGTCTCGGTAAGGATGCTTTGGTGGTAGAGGTATGGCCCATTCCCATCATGAGTGGGAGTGGTGCGGCGCGCAGCCAGAGTTTGCTTGTGGCGCGTGGTGGAGTTCGTTCCTGGGAACGGTAAGACATTGACAGCCGTAGCAGGGTATGGCTGGAGTAGCATGACGCTGTTTTTTGGCCGTCGTGGGCTAGCGAGCAAAGCGTGGCGTAGTGGCATCGTAATGTACGACCACGTAGGAGAGTGTGGGCATGCACATGGGTGCGGCCATTGGTGAGGCCGAGCTCGTCGAGAGATCACATTAGGCATTTGGCGAGGTCGGCTAGACTGGTGCTAAGGTCGGCCTTGCATCTCGGTTTCCGAGATGTGCTCAATGGAGCGCCCCGAGCTCAAAGGTCGAGGTGTATTACTTGAGAGGGCGCCCCGAGCTCGCTCGGGGCGAGTCAGCGAATACAGGAAGCGCTCCAAACTTGGTTGGGCGAGTCGGCAAATACAGAAGGCGCTCCGAACTAAATTGGGTGAGTCGGCGAATACAGGAGGCGCTCCGTGCTTGGTCGGACGAGTCGGCGAATACAAGAGGTGGAAGGAGCTCTCGGCGGATCCCGAGGTCGGGCTGATTCTGGGCCGGACCGAGGATACGTTTGGTCGGCGTTGGTGTCTATTGTGCCGAAATTGGGTGGCTCTTTTGTGGTGGGCTGGACGATCCATTTTGCTCCCCATCATAAATGAATATAGATACGGATATACTGATATCTGATCTATATTTGATCTATTTACAACCCCATTTTAAATTAAGAATCCTTAAAAATGGCTAATGCATTGAGCTGAAGACATTTCTTGCTTGTTTCCATGCAAGTGACAGTCTTTGGTGTTATAAGGATAATTCTTATTTTGGTAGAATTTTGGAGAAATATCCTAAAGGGCCTTATTCTCACTTCATTCATCGTAATGGCTATCTCTCCAAGAATAATCTTATATGTATTCTCAAACATTCACCATCTCATGCTATTTAGCTAACAAAAGTGGACTTGTGAATATTGTCACCGGGGCAAAAATATGACTATTCTTCAAAAGAAAAATAATAAAAAAGGTTGGCCACATATACCTCGAGGTTTCGCATATTACGTTAAAAATGTATGACTTGTCACATAACTAAAGGACTTGTTAACTAATCAAAGATCATGCTCAGAATATTGGTCACTGCATACTAACACTAGTTCCTTGGGGGCAATGAACCTTGACTATACCTTAGGCTTACCTTGCACTCAAAAAAACAAAAGACTTTATCATAGAGGTTATTGATTGCTTCTCTAAAAAAAGCTCATTTTACACCTTGGAATATAACCTTAGATGTTTCTCATGCTTCCGAGCTTTACTTTTTAAAGATTGTCAAACTTATCGTATAATGAAAACAATCGCTTCCTACCATGATCACAAATTTGAGGCGTACTAGGAAGCTTGGCACTACTCTCCAATTTAACTCCTCACATCACACAAACAGATGGACAAATAGACATTGTCAATAGGAGCATGAGTAATCTCTTAAGGAGCTTAGTAAGTATGAATATTCATCAATGAAGTCTTTGGATTAAGATGAGTTTACTGGCACCTGGTCATCATCGAACTAAACTACCTGTATTAGCCCTTTCCATGTGATCTATAGGCTGAATCCTGTTAACTCATTGAACTTAACTCCTATTCAGACAACTTACTCATCATTTTAGTAAAGATTATAAAAAAAAAAGCCAAGAACATCCAAAAGCTTTATAAACAAGTACCAGCCCAAATTGAGAAGCATGATCAGAAGTGCCATGACATTGCTAGCAAGCACAGAAACCTAAGGCCTTCAAAGAAAGGGATTTAGTATAGACTTATTTTTGCTAAAAACACTTCCCATTAGGCTGTCATAGCAAGCTCAAGCAAAGAACTGATGGACCTTTCAAAATTCTCAGGACTGAAGTGAATGCCTACAAGATTGAGTTTCTAAGAGATCATAACATTTTGATCATATTCAACGCAAGGGATCTTTCAAAAAGTCACGAACTTGCAGGCAATCGCTCTCCAAACATGGTAGAATTATAATGGAATTTTCATGGCTTAGGCCCAAGAAAAGCCTATAAAGAAGCCCATTCCAAATTCTCTTCTCAACATTTTAATTTTGAATCTATTTATAGTATTTCTCGTTGATGCTTAGCTGATATTTGGGTACTTGTTTGCTTGTGATCTTCCTTAAAAACTCGGAGGACTGATCTGGCAATTGTTTCTGGAAATTGTCAATCCTTCCATTTTTTCATAGAACATGTCCTACATGTAACCAATCCATGCAGCATTTGGGGAATTGTTTATACATTTCTCTTGAGAAGAAAGATTTCTTATTTGTCTCTCCTTGCTTTCACTGAGATTTCTTATTTGTCTCTCCTTCCTTTCACCGAGATTTAGGTTCTATAAGAATATGAGCATCAACACAGAATTATAATTGTGTTACCTCTACTTCTCTTTCTCAGCATCTCAGCATTATTCAATCTCTCAACAAGGGTGAAAGTGAAGAGAATACCAATTGGTTGAGCTAGTGTAGTGACCTAGGTTTAGTTCCATGCTCAACCAAATTTTAGCCAGTCCTCGTTCCCAAAAAGAAAAGAACGTCACAGAGCACATCAGTCATCAAATATAGGGGGTGTGTCATTTGTTTCAACTCTAAAGTCATTTGTTTCAACTTTAAGTGCGTCTACGACCATGCATTAACGACCTAACCTCTGGTCTGAGTTTATATTGTTCTAACCTAGAGCTGTTGAAAACTTTAGATTTGTTTAGGCCACTTCTGGTCCATTAGCAGCCATGTATTTACCACCGAGCATACATCATAATGCATAGGTGCAACTGCTGAGACTCCATCATTTTTGCTAGATATGAGTTTCTTTCTCAATCTAGTGATATAATATCAATTTATTACTACTTGTTATATAATTCTCAGTATAAGGCTAGTTGACTAGCCTCCTCATTCTACTTATACAAAATCCCACCCCTCGTTTTGGACGAAGACTTCGACCGTTTATGTCTTTGTACATAACTTTAACATTACCTCGCAAAGCACCTTTAGTTTCTTTTTAGTGATGAGTTTAAACATATCAGAAAGCCTAGCTTCTTTAAGCTACAACGTCTATATCTGTGAGTTAAAAACAAGATGACAAACGGCAAATTTAGATATCAGTCAATAAAACATTCATTTGCTAGCTCGGCAAATAGTTTACCGGAAACCATACAGGCACCATTCACACCTAAAAAATTATTCAAGAATCAAAACAATTTTCTTTTAAAATTTTGTAAAATATCCTGTATTAAAATTTTACAATACTTTAGAAATGTAGTTACAAATAGAAAAGTTTTACTAGAAAAAGCTCCGCATCTAAAACTGTTATTGACGAAAACACTTCCACCAGCAGTATTCCCAAATATGGCCTATACAACCTGCTATGCACTTCATCAGAAACATCAAGTCAACTGTACGTGGAAAGGCAACAACTATGAAGTTTTGAACTGAAAAGACTCCAATCCTGGCAATGCTACAAGAACACAGAGATTTTGTCAGCAAAATGAACAAATAATTTACTTAAAAGGTACATATCCTCAGGGCTACTTGATCTGGAAACCATTGGTGGCCAGCTTAAATTCTCTAAATTCAATATTAAACAAAAAACTCAAAGACCCAGAGAGAAGAAGATAGGAGGAGACAGAACTCAAGCAATTCAGCAGCCCAGTGCAGTACAACTAAAATAAACAAAACAATCCTCCATTAGCTGGCCAATTCCGATGGCTACATGTTACATCTTCGCGATATAACAGACATGGCCCCTTATCCACAAGACTCAAACTAAGATCAGTAAGCTTCAATCCCACATCAACATGCAAACAAGCCTGGAGATCTTCAACAAAGACTTGCAAAAGGTAAAGACCTATATCAATACCAAACACCAACAGAAAAGAAGCTTACGTTACAATTAGCAGAGAGTTATTAGATCATTCCATCATAAAATTCAAGGAAACAAATGGTTTATAAGCAACGCCAATACCTTCAGATCCCTGAAGATGCAAGTCTCCCCACTTACTTGAATGCACATGCATGTTGTCTGCGAATCTGCTCAGAGAACATTAAAAGGTTTAATCAAATGAGAAAAAGACAAATATATTTGAATAAAAAGTGGTTAAATGCGAGAAAATGGATTGTTGATTATCAAGAATATGATGTTTGGATTCTGTCTCCTCCTTGATCTAAAGCTACTAGCTATCTCAGCTCCTGCCAACAGACAAAATGAACAACATAGATTGTCACAAAATCACATTACGATAACAGAACATGCAGATATCACAACACATCGAAATAATGTATCAAGTCAAAAAAACAAGAAGAAGAAGAGGTAAACGAAAATTACAAGGATAAAATGTTTAGCTATCTATTTTGGGCTGCTAGAACTCAGGTAACCCAATTTCTCAGCCAAGACATTGACATCATCTGGATCATCGCATCCCTCTGATCCATCCTTTTTCTCTCCAATCCCTTCGTTCAACAGCCCCTCCCAGAAATCATCATTCAGCTCCTCACCTCCTCCTCCTTGTTTATCTTCAGGTTTGTCATCCTCCTCCTCCTCCTCCTTACTCTTCCTTAGGCCCTGAATTTCCAGTGCCAAACTTTCCAACTCAGAGACTTTGGGCCCGTAAAGGCTACCCATTTCTTCTGCTTCAATTCCAAATGGTGCCTCAAAATCCTGGCTCTCACTTGGTTCTCCCTCATAATGATAAGGCACTCTATCTATAGGTCGGCGCCTTTTCTTAGAAATGGCTTCTTCGAGCTCTTTTCTTCTCTCCTGCTGCTGCACCAATTGCTGTAAGAAGTCAGGGCTCTGCACCGCTCTTGCTAAGAAGCCCATCATTTGTTGCTGCTTTTGCTCTGCACCATGTAGCCTGTCTTCCATAGCTTGGAGATGAGCTCGTGTGGTCTGCTGCTCTTGCCTTAACTTCACCACCTCAGCCATTAAGATGTTCTTGTCACGTTTTAACCTGTTGATTTCTCCATCAAATCCAAAGCGCCCCACCTCAAGACATGGATCAAGATTTTGCTGCCTTGGGTTAGGGTAGGAGGGCGGCTTCCTTCTCTTGATTGTCTTGAGAAGATGCCTCTGTCCTCTGAGAAACCCTTCATTTGCAAATTCCCATGTATCTGGATCCACTTTTCTGAAACCCTGAGTGAACAATAGGCTCATTGTCAGATAAATGTTGGCAGTAACTTGAAGTTAAACGTGTACCAAGAGAAATTGTTACTAAGAAAAACCATTATTAAAAGGCTACAATACATATAGAAATATAACTTTATACAAGGTCCATAAAAATGTTTAGAGATTGATAAAAAGCCAGAAATATAAAAAATGCTACTTTCTTGACCTTTATTATAAGAAAGATGAGCTTAGAATCGGCAATAAGCCTAAGAGATAAAATAGGGATTATATTAACTAGCTTGGTTCAGAGTGGGACTTGAAGAAGACCCAGATGGAAGAATGCACTGACAATGAGTAGACTACCAGAACTATTACCTTCGCAGCGATAATGCATTCTCTTTTCTTCTTCTTTCTTCTTTCTTCTTTCTTCTCCTTCATTTTCTATATTTAGTGTAAAGAAATAGATTGTTCGATTACATTCATTTGCATAATTGGGCAAGTGAAAAATTACTGAATAGAAGAAATTAAATGTATTGCAATAACCAACAAGCAAACAAATAACTGTACTACAGAGTATTCTTGGATGGTGTTCACAGGGACCTGCTAGGGCAGAACATTCTGCTTCTTTTGCTTGTTCTAGTTTGCTTGTTCTGGGTAGCTACAGAGAAGAATTCATGAAAACACATCAGAACAAATATTGATACATAAATTTTGCACACATGGACTTTATCCACTTTACATTATTTCTGTCAGTGATGGCATTAGCCTTATCATCAACAAAGTGCTCACAAGAACAGAAACAAGAAAATATTTTCACGGAATTAAGATGGCAGAAGAAAGAAGAACAGTGAAATAGGAACACAACCACTGCATAAATAAACATTTTTGTCTTGGCAACATGGTTCTCATTGCTCGTCCCCTAAGAGAGTCCTGCAAAATGACATAATTGAAAAGAGAATGTTTGTTTCCTAATAGCAACATTTATAGAAAAAAGGTTAGAATGTCAGAAGTGTAATGTCCTAAATTGCTCTCTCATTTGCTTCCTAAACATAAAAAAAAAAAAAATCAATATTCCATCTCGCATAGCAGAGGAAAAACAAAGATCAAATGCTAAGCAAGCAACGACTAAAAGAAGAACCATCCCCGTGCTTACATCTCCAATATTTCCTACTTTTAATCAAAAGAAAACGTGATATTAAAACTCATACGGGCATTGCTTCAAACACTTACATATGTGTTGAGCTGTCTCACAAAGCTAGAGAAATTGCCGTGTTTGAAGTATCTTGGAAGCAGAGTCATGGCGAACGTGGCCGGATCCCACACCACAAAGCTATTGTTCGTCGAGCTCCACGAGATCACTCGATCGGTCTTCGGGTCATCAACCATGTCATAGGTCTTGTTGAGGAAAGGCGGCGGCCCGACTTCGTGCAGCCCCTCCATCGGCCGGGGAGCCTCCATCGGAGGGTCCTCAAGGCGAGACGAGATCGCCTCTGCCTCCAGGTACTCCTCCTTCACTATATTGAGCACTGGATCCATAGCCCACGCAAAGATCAAATAAAAAAAAAATCACAGCAAGATTGGATCTTGATGCAAGAAATGCCAACTAATCAACAAATTAGAAGAGATTTTAAGCAAAAATCAAAGAAAAGCACAATGAATGCAAAACGGAGACGGTGAACACTGATGTATACTGATGCAAAGGAACGAAAAAAAAATCGGATGTTTATATTGGCACAGGAGTTCGAACAAATGGGTCACTGGTGAGAACAAGGAGGACGAATTGGATGCCCCCAAAGATGACGGTGAGGAAGAACAGAGAAGTGGATTAGAAGAAGAAATAAGGAAAAGATGAGATTTTTCTTCCTTCTTCTTTGGAGCTACGAGTCGATAAGATTATGTTTAGAAATGGAATCAACTTTCTGGATTAAATGAAGAAAGGGGAACGCAGAGGAGCGGAGAGGATTAAATAGTTGAGAGCAGAAGCTTCTAGACGGATACAAGTGGGATCGGGAGGTGTCAATGGGGTGGAGAGTTCTGGAAGGAGAAGGGGAGGCGTGGAGCCATGGCGATGGGGGAGAAGATCCACTTGCAATAAAAAATTTGAGAAGAAAAGATTCCCGTGGGCTTCGAGGAAACGACGCGTTGGGGTCTGGCGTTCGACCGGTGGATGGAATCGGGGAGAGCCGACAATTTCGCCGACACGGTGAATCTATGGTGTGCGGGGTGGATTTAGCGGCCCGATCGGAAAAATCTTTATTAGGACCCACGTGCGTGACGTGGCGCCTGAGGATTGGAGCAGGAGCGATGGTCGGCGGATTGGAACACAATGCTCGAGATTTTTATGTAGAGAAAAAAAAAAATCATCCAGAAGCAGTAACTCAAGTCAAGCTCATGTGGTGGAGACATTGGTTGGGATACTTTGGAGATATATATATATATATATATATATATATATATATATATATATAAAATAAACACCGGATGTAGGTCGAATTATCAATTCTTTTGCAATGGCAGATGGAGAGGGGCAGCATTGGTTATTAGGTATTACCCCGAAAAAATTAGTCTGTTATTGAGTTGAGTGTGCAATGAGTTGGTTGGATCAGGGCAGATTACACTCCGGTAAGATAAGATAATGTACAAAATCTTGATCTACATCCAATCCACCTAGAGGCTTCTAAATTTGCACCAATCCATGGGTCATTTCAGATTATCAATTTAATAATGTATTTTATAAGACTTGATCTCTAGTAAATCCACATAATTTAACAAATCTCATCCACACAACTTTGTCTGCTAATTTTCAATATGATTTAAATAGTTACTAGTATCAAGAATATGATCAACCGCTCAAAAAATTCTTTTTCAAAAAATATGATTAAACCTAATCTAAATTGTTTTAATCAAAGAAAACTCTACCCTTATAACTTGAGTAGTGTCAAACCATTGATTCATATCCTTGCCATTTAAAATTCAAGTTATAAACTTTGATACATATTTAACCTATTGTTATTGGAAATCGGACCCAGGGGTAATCGCGAACTAGGAGGAGAAGCTTTTACCACAGGCGGTGGCGGACGGCTGTCTTCGACAGACCTGTAAGAAGCCCAGACCGGGAGATCCGTGAAGGCCCTCCGATGCTTAAGTCAAAGAGGATCCATAGAGCGTGATCTTGGTAAGCGTGGTCTTGGCGGGCATGGTCTCAACGAGCGTGATCTCGGTAAGTATGGTGTCAGCGGGTATGGTCTTGACGAACGTGATCTCGGTAAAAATGGTCTTGGCAGGAATGGTCTCGATTAAGCAAAGCTTGATTGATCTCGAGGCCAAAAAAAACCTAGTCAGAAACTGAGACCGACCCCAACTCCACCGAAAGTTAAGCCGATCTCTAAATTGGAGCGTCTGCATAAAGAAGGGGTCACTAAATCCTCCATATTCGAGATTAAATCTCGCGGTCTCTGCCACAACAGCTGTCAAACCTGAATCCTTGCAATCTCAACCAATTGCCAGCTAGCCTGAATTTCCGTGCCATCTAAGGTAATCTATTTAATTCAAGATTTGCGCAATCACCTCCGATGGTGAATAACCACCACACCCCCTCCTATAAAGGGGGGAAACTTCGAGGAGAGAGGAACTTCTCCCTCTTTACAAAAAAGATTTCTTCATTAAAATATCTACGGATCCTCTCTGACTTAAGCATCAGAGGGCCTTCGCAGATCCTCCGGCCTGGGCTTCTTGCAGGTTTGCCGGAGACAGCCGTCCGCCACCGCCTGCGGCAAAAGCTTCTCCTCCTGATTCGCGATCGCTCCCGGGTCCGATTTCCAGCAACAACACAACCTTTGTTAAGATCCTATCTAAAATCTGGGCAAATCATTTAAAATTCAGGTCATAAATTTTGAAATATATCCAACTTTTGTTCACATCCTATTTGACAATCCGAGCATTTAGAAACTCAAAATGAGGAGCGACGCATGGATAGACAATGAGAGCATGGAGGTTTCAATTGGCAAGAATGATCGGTGGGCTTTGATACTATCTTAAGATCCTATCTAAAAATTTTGATATTTAGATGAACAGGCCAAAAAGTATATAAGCACCACAACTTTTTGATATGGGACTATTAGTCCTCAACTAACTTAAAAATCTTTCACCCAAATGCAGCTTGAAACAATACACATATTAGGCAAAGTGGGGTAAGTTGGCTTGCATCCAATGTTCTTACACTTGGCCTAATATGAATTGTTGTTTCGATGATTAACTCTCATACCTGTTCATGCTGAAGCCAACTCGACCAAACCAAAGTTGAATTGCCTACATGCAATTGATCAAACCTTGAAATTTAGACCTGAGCCAAAAAAACTCATGCTGATTAAATGGGTTGGATGCATATCTCAAAAAGAGTATTCAAAGCCAATCCAAGAAAAGTATCAATGAGGAATATGCCTTTCAAGTTGAAAAAAAAAAACCTAAATGACATACTTCCAACTTGTAAGATATTTATGTGATAAATGGAATATGTTATAAAATCAAAAGAAAACTGTCCCAAGTGGTTATGAAACGCTTAATTGCCCCAAAATATCTAAAACTGTACAAGACCAATATTTTGCATGACACCAATGTACGAAGAAGCAGGTCTATCCAAATACCCAATCATTAGGTTGTCTGAAGGAGGACCAACTGCAAGAGAACTTAAAAGGGAATCAATGTGGCATCAAATTTTCCACTGATGTGGACTACAAACTATACTTTCTTGTTCTTTAATAGATTCACAACCACTGAAAGGAACCGTATATAACTGATCTTTTTAGATCCACAAATGCTTCAACCGACGGTTTCTTTTGTGTGGTTGTAATTTGCTCGGTCTAGGTGTTACCTTGAGTACAGGGGAAATCAAGTGGCTCCTTGGCTTTAGAGATTGTGGGGTTCAAAATGCGCCAGGATATTTCTCCAAATTGGATTTCTTATTTGGTGCAGACCTTGGATGCACTCTGATTTTGACTTGTCCCCTTATCTCTAATTTTTTTCTCTAATATTATTTACATATATATACATATATATATATATATATATATATATATATATATATATATATTAGATATGTTATATCAATATTACATATAAAGTAATATATATTTATATATTATATTTATATTACAAAACATGGATGATTAGGGGTTGTATCTTTCGCACAAAACAATAATTTCTTTCTATACATGAATCCATTATTGGTTCGTGCAATAGTTGCTTCAAAATCTGTGCAGATTGATAAATGAAAAAGTTTAGATGCTTTGAGATCTCTGCATGATAGGATCCAACAGTAGATATTGCAAAAGAAGATCAATCATTCCCCAACCCAAACATGGACACACAGCAGTTAATCACAACAAGAACCAACTCAAAGACATCACTGGTTGCATTCAGAAAGTTCTATCAGAACGGTAGACCCTAGTTATTGGTAACCAAAAAACCGTGACGCCACAGATGACAACGAAGGGCACGAAGTGAAATAAAGAAGGTCCGTTGGGGAGGCAGTTATACCACATAAGACTCCTAAGAGCAGCGAGAAAGGGAGCTTGGCGTCCCAGAGTTGCACCCAGATCCATGTCCTGCATTGCGCATTTATGACAAAATATGTAAGCAGACTAAGAATGCCGGCGACGAGACTAACCGGCGTTATCAGCAGAAGGCCTTTGATCAACTTGCTCTTTCCCGGAGGTTCTTGCATTTTTCCCGGAGGCAGTCTTTAAGACCCACCGCCGGGAATAATGTTAGATAAACTGAGAATAAGAGCACAGCCCACAGAAACACCTGCATAATATTGTATGCTGTGTAATATTGTAAGATTTGATGAGCCAATCCAACAATTTTTAAGCTTGGGTAGAGTGCAAATTCTCTTCAATTCTCTCTGTATGAAATCAATGATTATAATCAAGTTCAAGGAGAACAATAACAATAATAATAATAATGAAAAGGGACTAATAGCTTGTGTGGTGGAACTTTCAATCACTCTTAAGATTTTTCATAAATAAAAAGCTCTCTCATATGAGAGTCCTTTCGTGGAAAAAGTTTTCTAAAAACTCTGTTAATAATGATTATTTGGATTTACGAGAATTGGGGTTTCCTCGAGGCAATTTAGTTTGTGATTATCTAAATTTGGGGTTTACTTAAGATGATTCAGTTTCGAGACACCGCACGCATAGCATGAATTTTCACCTCTTTTTAAACCAGGCACGAATCCACGTCTCACATGATTGCATGTGAGATGATTATTTAAAATATATTGAAATCCTTAAAAACATGGACCGTATTCATATGATTTTCTTTTAGATTTATTTTGAACTTGATTCGAGTTTGATATCCAATTCAATTTTTATTTTCCTTCACACGATGACAGTATGAGACATTTGAGTGTTCAACCTACAAATATATTTACTTACTTCTAATACATGAACTTGAAAGTAAACCGTTTATAATTTTTTTTTTAATTTGTAAGTTAAAGATGGAAACTTTCATATGTTTGCTTCTTTTCTGTTGTGGTGTCTTGTATATAATCAATTTTAGGTTCTTGTATGCTTGTCTTATTAGTTTATGCATAATTGTGTGATGTTTGGTATTTTACTGGACATATTAGTACAATCATGACACAATTGATGCGTTAAAGCATCAACGAAATTAAACTTCAGCCGCAACTATCCAAATTGTACAAAATCTGGCTCCATATGACAAAAAAACAAAATAAAATGCTGTGAAATAACTTGTCTTAATTTATTTTATTGTTTTCTTATTTTTTTTGGATATTCTTTTTATTCAAGCTGCCAAACTTGGAGTAGAACTACAAAAATCGCCGAAATTGCTCAAACCAAAACTCTACTTGGGGATTCGAAACCAAAACTGAAACTGAGTTTTAGAACGATGGTTTAACAAGCTTAGAGAAAAGCATAAATTTTCTGTGACATTTTTTACAATGACTGCTTGAAAAGTGTGCAATATATCTCACCAGCTTCAGCATTTATTCGCATGATCATGTTATTCTCAGAATCAGGATCTTAACTAAAGAAGGATTGGTCGGCCTAATTTTTTGACAAAATAGGAAATTTTATGTAATCTAGGTGCCAGTCTGATAAACCTACTACAATCTGATTAATCAACATAGCAGGTCCGCAAGACTCGCAAGACTTGCATTCAAATCACATAACCTAAATTGCAGTCAGCAATGTGGATGATAAGTTGACTCATCATTGTTTCTCTTTTAGTATAAAGAGATTATGGCCTTGAGAACTGTAGGGCAGGGCCACAAGAATGCAAACTTGGTAGTTTCAGCTCAACATGCTTTTGCAACAGTCATTGACTTCATGCTCTTAATAAATAATAGTTAACCATTAAATCACCTCTCATAACACATATATTGGGATCTGCCAGTAAGAAAGATAACAATATCGAAACATTGCTAGATAAAAATAAAGAGAAAGACATTCCTTGACAAATTAATTCAGAAGCCAATCAACATAACTCGCTTGACTTCTGAGTACTCATTCTATAAAGATGATGTACCTAAAAGAGCAAGTCGGTCAGCAGAATATGATGAAACTTGAGTTTGTGGAATGGAAGAAAATTTTCCAACTTTTCTGAAAAACAGTAATACAACATATTTTGTTTCACTTTCTTTGTATGATTCAATAAAAGATTTCATGTGGAATGCTTACTAATAGACGGCCATTATAGAAGAGTAATTAGATGGAGAGAAGAGTAATCAGATGGAAAACTTGATTCTAGTAACTTATTTTCACAAATTTGCAGAAATATATTTCCCACTGAGCCATTAACTACGGAATAATCTGACAATGGGGCAGATTGCAGGTGGCTTTGTTCTAGATTTCTGAACAGTAAATTATGTGTTACAAGTGTAGATGATGGAAAAGAATAAGTTTTATAATTATGCTAGCTGAGTGATAAAAAACTTACAGGGTGCCATACTAACAGCTGGCAACCTAATCGTAATGCCCAAAAATTTAGAAAGCTGCATAGCATTAACAAGCATCAATTTATGATGTGTGATGTTATATAAATTAGTAACACTAAATTGACTCAAGAGTCCATGTAAGTGAAAGAGTTAACTATGGAATAATATAACAATTTTGCTGGTTGCAGGTCGCTTTGTAGTAGAATTCTGAACAGTAAATGATGTGTTCTAAGCTAGGTTTGCCGTACTGGTCAATATTGTATTGTACCAAGCATACTGTGCCATACTGGTACCAAACTGACACAGTTTCATACTACTAACACTCGGTATGTCTCACCATCTCGTACCGTACTACATACTGATATTGTAATAGGATGATACTGGTACGGGGTCCGATACTGAGATGGCGAATCTTGATTCCAAGTATAGATGATGGAAAAAAATTTCTAAAAACTATATTAGCTAAGATAAAAGACTTACAAGGTGCCACACTAGCGACTGACACACTAATCACAATGCCCAAATATTTGGAAATTCGCGTGCATTAACAAACACTAGCTAAGATAAAAGACTTATAGGGCTCGTTTGGTTCGCGGGAAGCATTTTCCCTCTGAAACAAATTCCTAGAAAGAGGATGCCTAGAAAAGTACTTTTGGCATGTTTGGTTGACCATGGGAAAGTGACAATTTTTCAAAGTGCTTATGTTTGGTTGGCCATCCACTTTCCTAGGAAAGTTATGTATAATTTCTATTATGCCCTTAATAAAAATTAGGTTTTTAATGCCTCTTTAATGCTTCTTTAATGCTGAAAGGACTTTTTGGAAAAAAGTAAAAATAGAGTGATTCCCGCCTAATGGGAAAATAACTTTCTATGTTTCTCATGGGAAAGACTTTCCCATGAAATGTGGGAATCATATTCCCATGGGAATACAACTTTTCCTTCTCTCTCTTTTGAAAACTCCAACCAAACAAGAGGCATCTCATTACTTTCCCGTTGACCACACTTTTCCCCCTTCTTTTTTTGCGAACCAAACGAGCCCATAAGGAGTAATGTGTTTATAAATTAGTAAGAATAGGAGCACCAATTTGAATGTGTCCATGTAAGCAAAAGAGTAACCCTAGCTTAAAAGGATCTTTACTCGATGTGAAAAGGATTCCTTAGAGCATTTCCAGAAAGCTAGCCAGACTCCAGCTATAGAAAAAAAATAAGCTTCTTAGTACGCATACTATAGTGTTTCAGTAAGAAAGTTCCTAAAATTAAGAATCTAAAAATGTAGGTATTAGACTACATATATTAAGGAAAGATAATTCCATCGAATCAAAATCCATGATAGTTTAAATATAAGGAAATTAACATGCCTAGGACTCTCGATAATATATACATGCAACCGTTTATAAGATACTTGGATTAGACATTTGGTATAGGAATTTGTGCTCAAGAGCTATAGTTGGTATGCTTAATGTTTATTTCACAGCAACTATAGCCTACAGTATACAGAAAGTACTAATATATATATAAAAGAACCATAGTTTGGAATAACAGTCATCATAATGGCCCTTTTGACACTACTGTTACATTATAGTTATATATGCATACATACTATGCATGTACCTACGTGACAGTCACAAAGGGTGTTATGTGATCATTTAACTATTAAGTTTTGTATTTAAGAATCTTATAAATACATTAAGTTGTTATATTAGAACGGTGATTTGTTAAATAATGCATTGTAACTTTTTATCTCTCCATTATTATAGCCAAAATGGATATTGTAATGGCCATTGCTTCAATCAGGGAAAAAACTAATTCTCATAATTGTAGCAATATGTCCACACTTCAACTCAAAAAAGGTACACCATCTTTGTTCTTGGCCAATATAGACATGAATACTGCAAGAGATATGGTGCTGTAGGGAATGAATGATCCACAACTATATCATAGATGACAACTAGAAAGAAACATAATCCACAAGTTGGGCCACAAAATACACAACTTCAGGTTTAGAAATGGCGAGCAGAAATTATCCATGGGCGGATAGAGAGCATCATTAACTAGCTACAACTTAAACATTCCATGGGGATACTATGGCAAGTGAACCACTAAAGGGTAATGGGAAATCAGCAATTACAACAGGATTCATGGGTGCCCTCAAGACCTGAACAACCATTCCAATATTTTCCCAAATAATCCTAGATTTTTTCCATATTAGTTTGCATAAAATAATATGACCATAACTTCCCTTTTAGCAGTATTAGAAATAATGGTCTACACAAGGTTTCATCCACTGCTATAATGATTTATTCATATTAGAAAGGCCATGATATACTGTTATTTTACATATCATGCCAGAACACTCTCCATTGAATTTTTGCAATAGTACTTCACATTCCAAACATTTGAACTACAAGCCTTTAATCAGTTTCCTCGCCTTAGCTACAGCTTCGATGATATAATATGAGTTGATATTAAAAATCTTTCCCTTTGACATTACTGCCTTTGCATCATGGACCTGACCATATCATCACTAGTGAATGGTGCTAGGAAACAACTTCATCTCACCATCAAGTGGAATCAGGAGGAGATGTGGAATCCAAAATCGACTGAAGTCAATTTAAGTATTTAATAAGGGGGTTTTATTGGAAAGGGATAAGCCAACTTGTTCTTTATACTAATCTTGCATGTTCAGAGACAACAAAGAAAAGTGAAATCAAGGACCAACGAATAGTGCATGAAGGAAAAAAGAAAGTGAAACAGAACAACTAACTAGACTCACCTGGTCCTTAGTGCCATGATTCTTATGATGTTGGGATCCTAGGAATCAAAATGCACATTTCCATGTGTGCTCACAATCAGGTATCATGTACATGTAAAAACACCACTAGTCAAATTAAGGATGTCGACGGGGATGGATACTCAAATATCTTACATGTCCCTGAAACAAACGAAGTAGTTTTAACCAAAATTAATGGGGATGGTTTCGGTGATGGGTTTAAAAATTAAAAACTGTTCGATTTTGGTTTCAATTACGATTGTGAATATTTTTTGACCCGAAAGCAAACTTGACAACAAACCTGAAATCGAAACTAAAACTGAACATACCCGATATTTAATACGTGCCTAAGAAAGGCTGGTACTTAAGTGAGCCTAGTGCTCCACCATCAATCTGGAGCTGATCTGGCTATTATCTTTTGGATATATCAACTAGACATCCAAAGTTCAATATAAATATTAGTACAATCCTTTGATATAAACTTTTTTCTTCATACAGGTTTCTGCCCCTTTTCAATATTTTATATAACTTTGACCCTATGGCCTCTAACACTAGTGAGCACCTTAGTGCTAAACTTGAAAAATTTGATGGTCATAACTTTAGGAAGTGGAAAAATCAAATGTAGTTGGTGCGTTCGCAAAATTGCTCTTCCAAGTGCAGGAGAATCGCACAAGCAGTAAAACTCGGAAGTCCGAGGTCTTCAGGGAACTATTATTAGCGTAATTTCAGATGTAATTTTTAGTTGATTTTCAGAAATTAAAAGCAGAGAATAGGTAATTAAACAAAGTTCAAGAATATAGAGAAGGCTAGGGATCCGGAATCCTCCTTGACAATATTACTTTCAATAAATAAACTCGACGATTCTTGATTAAGGATTAATTTGATAGAATAGTTCTAATCATAGAGTATATAATCTGAAAACATGAATTCAACATCCAAGTATTTATCGTGCCGGTTACGTCTACGACAAATCAAACATCGAAATAATCCATGCATTAATATATATAAACCATACAAGATCTATCTAATAAATAAATATGCAAGAATCCAAAACATACCAATGGATATAAATCAATTAGAACAAAAGTTTAGAGTGTACTTGAAGAAAGCAATATGACAAGGGTTCATCCATCACCCTTTGCTAAGGGAGTCAGCGAGGCCAGCTAACTCCCTCCCTTTTTATACAATGAAACATCTCCCAAAAACAAAACTTCCTCACAAATCAAAATCGAAAATTCCAAACTAAGGATGCTGGAATTTTGCTGGGAGGAGGAGGTCGTCCGGGATGCACATCCCGGCTGGCCGCAGGATGCCCAGACGCAGGATCCGGGATTCTCGGCCGCAGGTCCTACTGTGACGTCGGGAGAGTGCTGGGATTGCGGAAGAGGTGTGCGTTCATGAGGAGGAGCGGACGCTAGCTCACGGACAGCTGGGATCGCGGAAGAGGCTGCGGAATGAGCGGACGGCTGTAGGCGGGATGGAATGGATTGATTGAAGAAGAAGGTTGCAGAGTATCCGGACACGGGAGGAAGCGGACTGATGGATTGCTAATCCGGAAGCTAATTCGGAAGAAACGCATGGAATGGATGCATCGCTGAAGGAGGCGAAATTGGATGCGCTGGATGCGGACGCGGAGATGAGCTGATCACACGTGGAGAGGAAACTGGGACGCTGGAAGGCTGGAACGCGGAGATGCTCGGGAGATCTGATCGTGAATCCGGGATTCAGAGCTTGTGAGATGTGTGGGAGGATCAAAACGCGGATTCGTGGGATGCTGGCGATGTTGTCATGCATCGCGGGATGAAGTCATGATGTGCAGGCCCTGGGAGATGCTGTAAACGCACGGATGGAGTGGGAGAATCACAAACGGGCGGCTAGGATTCAGATGACGTGCTGGTGGGGGAAGAAATCCGAAGTCGGAGGATGCTTCGCGGAAGAATGAAGTGGACGGGTGTAAACATGCGCTGCTCGAGTGCAAATGTGCTCCAGCGTGATCAGGCTTGGGGTCAAATATGCTCCATCATCCCAATTTGTACCAAATGTGCATTTAAACTCTGATTTACGATAATCTGTGCCAAATAAAAATATAAAATTAATGCATCACTTTTATCATTATTTGTTAGCAATGATACTAATTTAAGTGATGTGTAGATCGCACTTTTGTGCTCTCATCAGCAGTTCTGGCTCATCACATTAGGCTTGATCTCAGCCATAGGTAAGAGCACTACTGAAGTTAGTAACGGGTCTAACCCAACTGCTTCACGACCTGCTACTCGCCGCAACCCAAACCCGAGTCCATCCTCCTCTCAGACTGAATCTCCACCAGCACACCCTCTAGGACACTTGATGAGATTGACTATCATCGCATCCATAGAATTCTAGGCGCCTTTTCTGAGGTTGTATGACATTTATTATACAGCCAAGAGTGCCAAAGAACTTTGGGACATCCTAGAAAATAAATATGGTCTTGATGATGCTGGGGTAAATAGAGATGGGCATCGGGCCATGCCGGGCCTGGCCCGGCCCAGGCCCCCCGGGCCACAGACCAACAGGCACAGCCCGCTTAACCTAAAGGCTAAGCCCGGCACGACCCTAGGCCCGTGGGGTGGTGGGCTATGCCGAGCCCGGCACGGCACGGCCCGTCTGTCAAAAAAAAATAGCCGTTATGGGTGGCTTTTTACCCATTTTGTCTCTTCCAACAGCCATAAAACGGCTAATTTGAGGGGTATTTTGGGGAAAAAATTTGGAGTCCTATAAATACCCCTTTCCTCCCTCACTCTCACCACACCAAACCAACTCTTCTCTCCTTCTCTACTACTACTATTTCTCTCTTCTAGCAATATTTAGCAAGTGCTCTAGGCTTCTAGCGATTTAATTTTTAGTTTGCATTTAGCAAGTGTTCAAGTGCTACACAAGAGGAGGTTCTTGTTGAGAAGTTAGAGGTACAAGAGAAAGAGAAGGTCACTCCTTGTTGAAAGCACAAAAGGAAGCTTACAAATCTCGGCTCTACCTCTGGTCCTCTACTCAATTCTTCCTTGTGGTTAGTTTTTACTTTTTGCATTCATCAATTTAAATATGTCATCTTATGATGAAAGTCATTTTGGCATTCCTCCTGTTTCTGGAGGAGAAGATCAAACCTCATGTTCCTAGTTTCTCTAGAACCAGTGAACCAAGTGAAGATCAAACCTCTTCTCATAAAAGGACTAGTGCTGTATGGAATGAATTTGATAGAATTATGGTTGATGGAGTCTGGAAAGCAAAATGTAAAAAAATGTGCCAAACTTTATAGTTGTAGTAGTGGGGGAACATGCCATTAAAAAGATATCAAGAGAGTCATAGGACTAGTGATTTTCTCGTCTTCAAAGTACCCTTAATATACAAGAAGGATCACTTGTAAGTAATTTTGCATATAATCATAAAAATCAAAGAAAATCACTTGTAAAATGGATAGTTAAAGATGAATTACCTTTTAGTTTATGTGAATCTTTTAATTTTGAAGAATATGTTCAATTAAACCTACAACCTGCTTACAAAAAAACTAGTAGGCGTACATTAGAAGAGTAGCTATGACTAACTTTTTAGCAATGAGACAAAGTTTAATTGAAACACTCTCTACTTTAAATGTAAAAGTTTTATTAACTTCTTATATTTGGTCAGCATCTGTAGGTAGTAATTGTTTTATTGCTATTACTGCTCATTATATTAATAATGATTGGCAATTAAATAAACATATTCTTGCTTTTAGTGCTTTTGATTTTCCACATTCTGGGCAGCAAATTTTAAATGCCATTTATCAAACTGCATATTCATATAATATTAATTAATGATAAAATTATATCTATTACTTTTGATAATGCATTTAATAATAATTCTGCTGTTACATTATTAAAGGACTCATTGCATCCCATGTTAAATGAAAATTTATTGCATATTAGATGTGCATGTCATATCTTAAATCTTTCTATTTAAGCTGGCATGGGCATAATTCAAGATGTCATTTCAAAAATTAGAAATGCAGTTTTTTTTATTCATCCTTCAAGATCAAGACTTCAAGAATTTAAGAAACTATGTATAAATCATGGTAAACATTTTAAAAAATTTAAACTTAATGTAATTACTCGTTGGAACTCAACATATAGCATGATACATGATGCATACCCATATAAAAACTTATTAAGTGCATATATTAATGATCGTGGATTAGGCTTTATATTGACTGAAATTGATTAGAATAAAGAAAAAAATTTGGAAGATTTTTTGATTAGTTTTTATAATGCTACTAATGTTCTTTCTGGTATTTATTGTCCAACTTCATGTTCATTTTTACAACAAGCATATATGATTAGTCAAAAATTTGCAGAACATAGATATGATGATGTTTTAATGCCTATTATTGAACAAATAAAATCTAAATGGAATGAGTATTGGGACAAAATATGTCCTATGCATAACTTAGCTGCTGTATTTGATCCAAGAGTTAAATTGAATGGCGTACTAATTTTACTTGATGCATATTGTGAAAATATGATTCAAGATCCTGAACCTGCTAAAATTGAGGTAACACAACTTCTTTATGATATTTATGCTATATATGATGAAAAAATTCGTGAATTTAGATTTTCCGTACAAAGCTCTATTTTTTCTTCTAGTAATTCTCGTTCGTCATCTATTTGTTCATTCATTGCACAGAGAAAACACACACATGCTTCAAGTTCATCTTCATATTCTTTATCTTTAAGTAGTGAACTAGAATTTTATTTACGAAATGATCTTCAGTTTGCATATGATGAAAATCAAATAGAGAGTCTAGATGTATTATCTTGGTGGAAGTGTTAAAAATCAATATCATGTTATGTCTGCAATTGCACGCGATATTTTAGCTGTGCCAATGTCCACAGTAGCATCGGAATCCGCTTTTAGTACAGGTCGGTGTGTTCTTGACGAAAAGAGAAGTAGGATGACTGGCGAAACGGCTGAGATGCTTCTCTGCTTCAAAGATTGGTTGAATGCTGAGGCGAGACCTCAAGATAAAGGTCGACATGATACAACATCCTCTGATGATGATGATACAAACACTACTGAATAGTGAATACTACAGTAATAAACTGGTAGGGGTCTATGCCAAACCTCCCACCATTAAGGTGGCTTTATATTAATAAATTCTTAGTTCCCAATATTTATTAATTTATTAAAAAAAATTTATAAATAAAAAATTTTATTCCCATTTATTTTAAGGGGGACGAGCCGTGCCGGACCCGGTTCAGGCCCTTATGGGCCGTTCCGGGCTGGCCCACGGGCCGTGCCGTGCTTGGCCCACGAATTGTGCCAGCCCAGGCCCTTATGGGCCGTACCGGGCTCAGCCCGCAGGCCAGAAATCCTTAACCCAGCCCGGCCCCCTTTTATGAGCCGTGCCTAGCACGGCCCGTTACTGTAGCATGGCACGGCCCGCTTCGTGCCGGGCCGTGCCGGCCCAATGCCCACCTCTAGGGGTAAAGAGGTTCAAGGTCTCCGACTTCAATAACTTTAGGATGGTGGACTCAAAGCCTATGAATGACCAAATCCATGATTTTGAAATTCTGATCCACCAGCTTAGGGCTAATGGAACCAATTTGGATAAATCAAGTAGCTTGTGTGATAGATAAACTACATAATTTCTAGTCTGATTTTGCTGAGACTCTGATCGGTTATTTCAATTTCAAAAATAAACCACGCAATAGCACGTATCCTGTAGGATAGTGATTACGGGTGTCGGTCCACAGGGATTGAAGAATAAGTTATTTTTTTTTTAAAAATAAATCAAAAAGAAGGATTTGCTAACTTGATTTAACTAAATTAAACTATGAGTACGGATGGAAATTTATCAGAGTAAATAGATCTAGGGTTTGGAATCCACTACATAGCATTGCATCAAGGATTGTGTTCTTAATTTTTGTCTTTTGGAGAGGCATGCAATTTTGGCTACAAGCCTTTTAAAATAAAAGCATAAAGAGTGTTAGGAAGATCCATCTTCGGTGTAGCATGAAGTGTCTACCTAAGTATGCTAATCTAGGATGCAGCACACTTCATCTTTCTAGGTATGGATCATCTTAGACTGCTTTAGCAAACATGATTAGTAACTAGCATACTCGAAATTTAAATATCATAAAGAAATATTTCATTGAAAATAAGAATTTAAACAAGCTCCAAAATAATAAAAAAGTAAGAACTACAATTGCCCTGATACATTGCTAGGGCTTCATCCAGCCCTAGATTGGATGTTTAGCCAAGCATGGCTTCCGGACGACCTCCCATCTTCATCTAAAAATCTTCCGCTCCCGCTATTCCCAAAATAGCCAAAATATTCTCTCCCCCCCTCCTTTCTTTTCTTCTTTTTCTCCCGAACAGAGGCTCCTCCTCTGTTCTTCAAACCGTGGCCTCCCCTTTCTTCCTGCCGATGGCTCCTTCATATAGACCCTCTCACCCGATGATGGATCCCTTGGGAGCGTGCCGGTGGGGATGCAAATCCGGGATACTCGATGGGAGGAGCTGCGGGATCAACGTGATGGCTGGCTCCGGATGCATCGCGGAAGAAGAAGCGGAGGACAGATCGCGGATGGATGGCTCAAATCCGGAAGAGGGGGACGGCTAGATGCTTGGGCTTATGCCTGATCTCATGGGATGCTGGAAGCGTTGATCATGGAGGAGATTTGGTTGCGGGATGGCTGGGAAGATCGCTCCGGACGACTTCTTTCTTTGGACCGTGGAAGGAATGGATGCGGGATCGTCGGACGCCTGATGCGGAAGGATGGCTGACTCCGAGAGCGGCTGGGACGCGATGCTGGGAGGAGCTTGTCTCGGACGCCCGGAATGGCAGCCGTGCGGAGGCGCTGGTCACGGCGTGGAGATGGAAATCCGGAAGAGGAGATGCCGCACGTGGTTGATGGCGGAGGAGCTGGGAATCCGCTGCTGGGGATTTGGATTTGGATGAAGACAGCATGGATGCGGTGGCACGCGGTTGGGAAGCTAGAAAGGATAGGTAACGGGGAGGGGAAAGAAGATAAACAGTGGAAGAAGAAGAAGATAAACAGTGAACTTATATATATTATTTATTAATTTATTTATTTATTATTTGATTTATATATACATAAATATATATTTGTAAAAACACTGTTCATATGAACAGTGTTTTCACGGGATACTGTTCATATGAACAGTGAATCCAGTAATTCTTCCCAAAAATTATTTTTATTTATTTTATTATTTTATTATTATTATTTATTATTATTATTTTTTGTTTTAAAATTATAAATTTTATATGAAGGCATGCAAGGCATTGGTTGGGAATTGACTTTGGGTTTGAGGTGGGTCATGATTGTTGATTTGCTTGAACTTGTTCTTGAGCCCAATAACATTTAATTTTTACTAAACCGTTTCAGATTGAACTCAACCAGATCAGACTGTGACTTAATAAAAGGGTTAATCAAATATTTTTCATACAATTATAACTTTCAATCTAACCAAGACCAAAGCCCATTTAATTATACCCTTAGCTTGATTACAACTCCATCAGGTTAATAAATCGGGTCAACACAATCTCCTCCTTATATATTTTTATGAAAGATCTCAACCAGAAGAGAGGCAAATTCAGAGTCTATTTTAAGAAAAGTATTATTTATCTCTTACCATAATTTAAATTTATTTCATTGTTTATTCAATTTCATGGTAAAATATGTATTTATCAGTTTAAGAACATTGATAAGTGCTATGGAAAGATAACTAAATTATAAATTATTAAGCACTTATCAGATGCTAAAGAATATATATATATTATTTCTTTTAAGATTGTTCTATTAATTGTTATTATAATTTTATTTACTTATTTAGGTGATATATTGCTAACAATTCAAAGAAGTAATTCCTTTTGTTTGTAATATATAATTCATTGAATTCTCTTTACATTTATGACATATTAGATCTTAATTACAATAGTTATTTTGCAAGCACAAACTTAGTAATCAATTATTCTAATAAGATAATCAATTATTCTAATAAGATAACCAATTATTCTAATAAGATAATAATTTGCTTAACCTCAAGAGGTTATTATACCTCAATTTAGATTTCTCAAGGAATAAGTTTCAGATCCTATTCAAACGGGAATTCGAAAATTGGTTAATCCATAATAACTAAATTAAGTTTGCACTTAGGTTTTTCTAAAAGTTGAATTTATGTAATATCTATTGATTATATCCACTAACTAATAATATCTAAGAAAAGCTTGTCAAAAAGGCATACGTGCCTAAGAAAGGCTGGTACTCAAGTGAGCCTAGTGCTCCACCACTGATCTGGAGCTGATCTGGCTATTATCTTTTGGATATATCAACTAGACATCCAAAGTTCAATATAAATATTAGTGCAATCCTTTGACATAAACTTTTTTTTTTCCTACAGGTCTGCCTCTTTTCTATATTCTATAACTTTGACCCTATGGCCTTTAACACTAGTGAGCACCTTAGTGCCAAACATGAAAAATTTGATGATCATAACTTTGGGAGGTGGCAGAACCAAATGCAGTTCTGGCTCACCGCATTAAGCTTGATCTCAGCCATAGGTGAGAGCACTACTGAAGTTGGTAACGGGTCCATCCCAACTGCTTCACGACCTGCTACTCGCCGCAATCCAAACCCGAGTTCATCCTCCTTCCAGACTGAACCTTCGGCCTCCACAAGCACACCCTCTAGGACACCTGATGAGATTGACTATCATCGCATACATAGAATCCTAGGCGCCCTTTCTGAGAGGTTGTATGACATTTATTACACAACCAACAGTGCCAAAGAACTCTGGGACACCCTAGAAAGCAAATATGGTCTTGATGATGCTGGGGTAAAGAGGTTCAAGGTCTACGACTTCAATAACTTTAGGATGGTGGACTCAAAGACTATGAATGACCAAATCCATGGTTTTGAAATTCTGATCCACCAGCTTAGGGCTAATGGAGCAAATATGGTCTTGATGATGCTGGGGTAAAGAGGTTCAAGGTCTACGCTTCAATAACTTTAGGATGATGGATTCAAAGCCTATGAATGACCAAATTCATTATTTTGAAATCCTGATCCACCAGCTTAGGGCTAATGGAACAAATTTGGATGAATCATTCCAAGTAGCCTGTCTGATAGATAAACTACTTAATTCTTGATCTGATTTTGCTAAGACTCTGAGCCATACCCAAGGAGGTCTTACCCTAACCCAAATTTTGAACTCTATTAGAATTGAAGAGCAATATAGGCTCAGGAGCAAAACCTCTATTGGATACAAAAATAATGCTTAAAATGTTGAGGCCCCACCTAAGAAAAATCAGAATCGACCCTTCCGTCATAACCAAAATAAGCATTTCAAAAAGAAATCCTACAATCCTAGAAACCCTAACCACTACTACAATGGGAAATCTATCCAATCCCAAGAGTAGAAGAAGAAGAAAGAGGAAGGTAGTGGTCATTTCTATTTTGTGTGTGGTCGGACCAACCATTTGTCTTCCTAGTGCTTCTGTAAGAAGATTGCACCTCTTCAATCCAAGAAGAAAGATCCACACACAATCAGTGCTTAAGTCAACATGGTGACTTCCGGTGCTGGCTCCTCTAAGACTGCTTTCAGGTCTATTTTCTTCACTCCTGAAGTTAACAAGACTTTACAAGCACTTGATTGGTGGATAGATATCGAAACTGGTATTCATATTTGTTCAAAACACTCCTGATTTTCTTCTTACCAGGTCTCAAGTGAAGGAGCTGTGATTAGAGATGGGCACTAGGCTGGGCCGCCCATGGCCCGGCACGAAGCGGGCCGTGCCTTGCTACAGTAACGGGTCGAGCCCGGCACGGCCCATAAGGGCCTGGGCTGGCACGACTCGTGGGCCAAGCACGGCACGGCCCATAAGGGCCTGGGCCCGGCACGGCCCGCAAGCCTGCCCGGAACGGCCCATAAGGGCCTGAACCGGGCCTGGGCCGGGCTAGGCACGGCCCGTTCCCCTTAAAATAAATGAAAATAAATTTTTTTAATAAATTAATAAATATTAAAAACTAAGGATTTATTAATATAAAGCCACCTTAATGGTGGGGAGTTTGGCATAGACCCCTACCAGTTTATTAATTTAAATCAAAATGGTACATTAAGGAAGGTTTGGACTTTGGACCTTGGTCTGACCTCCAGAATACAATAAGAAAGGAGAAAAAATAGAGATGACTCACTTTAACAATTAAAAAAATAAAAATGTACAATTATAAAAAATTAAGAAATCTTACTAATCATCAGTGATTCAGTATTCACTATTCAGTAGTGTTTGTATCATCATCATCAGAGGATGTTGTATTATATCCACCTTTATCTTAAAGTCTCGCCTTAGCATCCAACCAATCTTTGAAGCAGAGAAGCATCTCAACTGTTTCGCCAGTCATCCTACTTCTCTTTTCGTCAAGAACACGCGGACCTGCACTAAAAGCGGATTCCAATGCTACTGTGGACATCGGCACAGCTAAAATATCGCGTGCAATTACAGACATAACAGGATATTGATTTTTAACACTCTTCCACCAAGATAATACATCTAGACTCTCTATTTGATTTTCATCATATGCAGACTGAAGATCATTTCGTAAATAAAATTCTAGTTCACTACTTAAAGATGAAGAAGATGAAGATGAACTTGAAGCATGTGTGTATTTTCTCTGTGCAATGAATGAAAAAATATATGACGAACGAGAACTACTAGAAGAAGAAATAAAGCTTTGTACGGAGAATCTAGATCCACGAATTTTTTCATCATATATAGCATAAATATCATAAAGAAGTTGTTTTACCTCAATTTTAGCAGGTTCAGAATCTTGAATCATATTTTCACAGTATGCATCAAGTAAAATTAGCACGCCATTCAATTTAACTCTTGGATCAAATACAGCAGCTAAGTTATGCATAGGACATATCTTGTCCCAATACTCATTCCATTTAGATTCCATTTGTTCAATAATAGGCATTAAAACATCATTATATCTATGTTTGCAAATTTTTGACTAATTATATATGCTTGTTGTAAAAATGAACATGAAGTTGGATAATAAATACCAGAAAGAACATTAGTAGCATTATAAAAACTAAGCAAAAAATCTTTCAAAATTTTTCCTTTATTCCAATCAGTTTCAGTCAATGTAAAGCCTAATCCACGATTATTAATATATGCACTTAATAAGTTTTTATATGGGTATGCATCATGTATCATGCTATATGTTGAGTTCCAACGAGTAATTACATCAAGTTTAAATTTTTTAAAACGTTTGCCATGATTTATACATAGTTCCTTAAATTCTTGAAGTCTTGATCTTGAAGCATGAATAAAAAAAACTGCATTTCTAATTTTTGAAATCACATCTTGAATCATGCCCATGCCAGCTTGAACGGAAAGATTTAAGATATGACATGCACATCTAATATGCAATAAATTTCCATTTAACATGGTATGCAATGAGTCCTTTAATAATGTAACAGCAAAATTATTATTAGATGCATTATCAAAAGTAATAGACATAATTTTATCATTAATATTATATGAACATACAGTTTGATAAATGGCATTTGAAATTTGTTGCCCAGAATGTGGAAAATCAAAAGCACGAAAAGCAAGAATACGTTTATTTAATTGCCAATCATTATCAATATAATGAGCAGTAATGGCAATAAAACAATTACTACCTACAGATGCTGACCAAATATCAGAAGTTAATGAAATTTTTACATTTAAAGTAGAGAGTGTTTCAATTAAACTTTGTCTCATTGCTAAAAAGTTAGTCATATAGCTACTCTTCTAAATTTACGCCTACTAGTTCTTTTGTAAGCAGGTTGTAGGTTTAATTGAACATATTCTTCAAAATTAAAAGATTCACATAAACTAAAAGGTAATTCATCCTTAACTATCCATTTTACAAGTGCTTTTCTTTGATTTTCATGATTATATGCAAAATTACCTACAAGTGTTCCCCCTTGTATATTAAGGGTACTTTGAGCATGAGAATCATGCATCCTATGACTCTCTTGATGTCTTTTTAAATGGCCTGTTCCCCCACTACTACTACAACTATAAAGTTTGGCACATTTTTTACATTTTGCTTTCCAGACTCCATCAACCATAATTCTATCAAATTCATTCCATACAGCACTAATCCTCTTACGAGAAGAGGTTTGATCTTCACTCGGTTCACTAGTTCTAGAGGAACTAGGAACATGGGGTTGGGGATTAGTTTCTTCTCTCTCAGAAACAGGAGGAATGCCAAAATGACTTTCCTCAAAAGATGACATATCTAAATTGATGAATGCAAAAAATAAAAACTAACCACAAGGAGGAATTGAGTAGAGGGTCAGAGGGCAGAGGTAGAGCCGAGATTTCTAAGCTTCCTCTTGTGCTCTCAACAGGAGTGACCTTCTCTTCTCAACAAGAACCTCCTCTTGTGTAGCACTTGAACACTTGCTAAATGCAAACTAAAAATTAAATTGCTAGAAGAGCACTTTAGAAGAGAGAAATAGTAGTAGTAGAGAAGGAGAGAATAGTTGGTTTAGTGTGGTGAGAATGAGGGAGAAAAGAGGTATTTATAGGACTCCAAATATTTTTTTCCCCAAAATACCCCTCAAATTAGCCGTTTTTGGACTGTTGGGAGGGGTATTTTGGGAAAAAACCAAAAAATAGCCGTTTGGAAACGGCTATTTTCTTCCCCCTGCCAGACGGGCCGTGCCAGGCAAACGGGCCGTGCCAGGCACGACCCGTCTCTTGCCAGTCACGGCCCGTTTGGATCCGTTATGGGCCATGCCTGGCACGACTCATTTCGCGGCCCATCTCTAGCTGTGATTAGAGATGGGCATCGGGCCGTGCCGGGCCCGGCCCAGGCCCACCGGGCCACAGACCAAATGGGCCGTGCCTGGCTCGGCCTGTTACTAAACGGGCTGCAAAATGGGCCGTGCCAGGCACGGCCTGTAACGGGTCTGGCAAAAAAAATCTGCCCGTTACGGGCCGTGCCTGGCACGAGACGGGCCGTGCCTGGCACGAGACGGCCCGTTTGGACCCGTTACGGGCCGTGCCTGGCACGGCCCGTCTGGCAGGAGGAAGAAAATAGCCGTTTCCGAGACGGGCCGTGCCTGGCACGAGACGGCCCGTTTGGACCCGTTACGGGCCGTGCCTGGCACGGCCCGTCTGGCAGGAGGAAGAAAATAGCCGTTTCCAAACGGCTATTTTTGGTTTTTTCCCAAAATACCCCTCCCAACAGTCCAAAAACGGCTAATTTGAGGGGTATTTTGGAAAAAAATATTTGGAGTCCTATAAATACCCCTTTCCTCCCTCATTCTCACCACACCAAACCAACTATTCTCTCCTTCTCTACTACTACTATTTCTCTCTTCTAAAGTGCTCTTCTAGCAATTTAATTTTTAGTTTGCATTTAGCAAGTGTTCAAGTGCTACACAAGAGGAGGTTCTTGTTGAGAAGAGAAAAGGTCACTCCTGTTGAGAGCACAAGAGGAAGCTCAGAAATCTCGGCTCTACCGCTGCCCTTTGACCCTCTACTCAATTCCTCCTTGTGGTTAGTTTTTATTTTTTGCATTCATCAATTTAGATATGTCATCTTTTGAGAAAAGTCATTTTGGCATTCCTCCTGTTTCTGAGGGAGAAGAAACTAATCCCCAACCCCATGTTCCTAGTTGTTCCTCTAGAACTAGTGAACCGAGTGAAGATCAAACCTCTTCTCGTAAGAGGACTAGAGCTGTATGGAATGAATTTGATAGAATTATGGTTGATGGAGTCTGGAAAGCAAAATGTAAAAAATGTGCCAAACTTTATAGTTGTAGTAGTAGTGGGGGAACAGGCTATTTAGAAAGATATCAAGAGAGTCATAGGATGCATGATTCTCATGCTCAAAGTACCTTTAATATACAAGGGGGATCACTTGTAGGTAATTTTGCATATAATCATGAAAATCAAAGAAAAGCACTTATAAAATGGATAGTTAAGGATGAATTACCTTTTAGTTTATGTGAATCTTTTAATTTTGAAGAATATGTTCAATTAAACCTACAACCTGCTTACAAAAGAACTAGTAGGCGTACATTTAGAAGAGTAGCTATGACTAACTTTTTAGCAATGAGACAGTTTAATTGAAACACTCTCTACTTTAAATGTAAAAATTTTATTAACTTATGATATTTGGTCAGCATCTGTAGGTAGTAATTGTTTTATTGCCATTACTGCTCATTATATTGATAATGATTGGCAATTAAATAAACATATTCTTGCTTTTCGTGCTTTTGATTTTTCACATTCTGGGCAACAAATTTCAAATGCCATTTATCAAACTGTATGTTCATTTAATATTAATGATAAAATTATGTCTATTACTTTTGATAATGCATCTAATAATAATTCTGCTGTTACATTATTAAAGGACTCATTGCATCCCTTGTTAAATGGAAAGTTATTGCATATTAGATGTGCATGTCATATCTTAAATCTTTCTGTTCAAGCTGGCATGGGCATGATTCAAGATGTGATTTCAAAAATTAGAAATGCAGTTTCTTTTATTCATGCTTCAAGATTAAGACTTCAAGAATTTAAGGAACTATGTATAAATCATGGTAAACGTTTTAAAAAATTTAAACTTGATGTAATTACTCGTTGGAACTCAACATATAGCATGATACATGATGCATACCCATATAAAAACTTATTAAGTGCATATATTAATGATCGTGGATTAGGCTTTACATTGACTGAAACTGATTGGAATAAAAAAAAAATTTGGAAGATTTTTTGCTTAGTTTTTATAATGCTACTAATGTTCTTTCTAGTATTTATTATCCAACTTCATGTTCATTTTTACAACAAGCATATATAATTAGTCAAAAATTTGCAGAACATAGATATGATGATGTTTTAATGCCTATTATTGAACAAATGGAATCTAAATGGAATGAGTATTGGGACAAGATATGTCCTATGCATAACTTAGCTGCTGTATTTGATCTAAGAGTTAAATTGAATGGCGTGCTAATTTTACTTGATGCATACTGTGAAAATATGATTCAAGATCCTGAACCTGCTAAAATTGAGGTAAAACAACTTCTTTATGATATTTATGCTATATATGATGAAAAAATTCGTGGATCTAGATTCTCCGTACAAAGCTCTATTTCTTCTTCTAGTAGTTCTCGTTCGTCATCTATTTTTTCATTCATTGCACAGAGAAAACACACACATGCTTCAAGTTCATCTTCATCTTCTGTAGTGAACTAGAATTTTATTTACGAAATGATCTTCAGTCTGCATATGATAAAAATCAAATAGAGAGTCTAGATGTATTATCTTGGTGGAAGAGTGTTAAAAATCAATATCCTGTTATGTCTGCAATTGCACGCGATATTTTAACTGTGCCGATGTCCATAGTAGCATCGGAATCCGCTTTTAGTGCAGGTCGGCGTGTTCTTGACGAAAAGAGAAGTAGGATGACTGGCGAAACGGTTGAGATGCTTCTCTGCTTCAAAGATTGGTTGGATGCTGAGGCGAGACTTCAAGATAAAGGTGGACATAATACAACATCCTCTGATAATGATGATACAAACACTACTGAATAGTGAATACTGAATCACTGATGATTAGTAAGATTTCTTAATTTTTTATAATTGTATATTTTTATTTTTTTAATTGTTATAGTGAGTCATCTCTATTTTTTCTCCTTTCTTATTGTATTCTGGAGGTCAGACCAAGGTCCAAAGTCCAAACCTCCCTTCATGTACCATTTTGATTTAAATTAATAAACTGGTAGGGGTCTATGCCAAACCTTAAGGTGGCTTTATATTAATAAATTCTTAGTTTTTAATATTTATTAATTTATTAAAAAAATTTATTTTCATTTATTTTAAGGGGGACGGGCCGTGCCTGGCTCGGCCCAGGCTCGGTTCAGGCCCGTGCTTGGCCCACGATTCGTGCCAGCCCAGGCCCTTATGGGCCGTGCCGGGCTCGGCCTGCGGGCCAGAAAGTGGTAACCCAGCCCGGCCCCCTTTTACTGTAGCAAGCGGGCCGTGCCTTCGTGCCGAGCCGTGCCGGGCCATGGGCGGCCCGGCCCAGTGCCCATCTCTACCTGGCGCACGGCCCATTCACACCTCGTGGGTGCTCGCCTGCGTGCGCTGGCCCCTCCACGGGCTGACCGTGTCCGCGGATTGCTTTTTCTTAGGCTGCCTTTTGCAATCTTTTTAGGCCAACGAAAGATTGCTATAAAACCCCCCCTTTCCTCCTCTCTTTGGGACGAAAACATTCTGAAAAAATTCTAAAAAAAAAATTGCTCTTCCTCCTCTTGGCCACTTTCTGATTTTTACTTTTGCTCGTTCTGCAGCAAAGTTCTATTTTCTTTTTATTTCTTTCTTTGATGGTTCTGCAAGTCTGATCAAGTTCGTGTTGGCTTCTTCCGAGACGTACCGAAGAAGAAACTTTGGGTCGTTGTATCTCTGAGGAGAATTATCGGGAGACTCATATGTGGGGATAAATATTTTTCTGGGACAGCGTCTACACACTTCGATCTGCCTTCATTCAGACTATCTCCATTTACCTTTATTTCAAATTTAATATTACTAGATCTGTAACATTTACTCTTTATGATTTAAATTTATCACATGTTCTATTGAATAGATTTTTTTTGTGCTAAAATAGATTTCTCTTGATGCTAAAATAGATTTCTCTTGATGCTAATATATATATACATATATATATTATTCCTTTTAAGATTGTTCTATTAATTGTTATTATAGTTTTATTTACTTATTTAGGTGATATATTGCTAACAATCCAAAAAAGTATGCTTTAAGTCCATATGTCCCACTCCTAGCACACGTGCCTCCGAGCTATTTGCCATGATCACAGCTCCTTCACTTGAGACCTAGTAAGAAGAAAATCAGGAGCGATTCGAACAAATATGAATACTAGCTCCGGTATCTATCCACCAATCAAGTGCTTGTAAAGTCTTGTTAACTTCAGGAGTGAAGGAAACAGATCTGAAAGCAGTCTTAGAGGAGCCAACATCGGAAATCACCATGTTGACTTGAGCACTGATTGTGTATGGACCTTTCTTCTTGGATTGAAGAGTTAAAAGCACTGGGGAGTCTAATGGTTGATCCGGCCACACACAAAATAGAAATGACCACTATCTTCCTCTTTCTTCTTCTTCTTCTTCTTCTGCTCCTGGGATTGGACAGGTTTCTAGGATTGTAGGGTTTCTTTTTGAAATGTTTATTTTGGTTATGATGAAAGGGTCGATTCTGATTTTTCTTAGGTGGGGCCTCTACATTATAAGCATTATTTTTGTATCCAATAGAGGTTTTGCTCCTGAGCCTATTGCTCTTCAATTCTAATGGAGTTCAAAACTTGGGTTAGGGTGAGACCTCCTTGGGTATGGCTCAGAGTCTGATAAGTGCTTAATAATTTATAATTTAGTTATCTTTCCATAGCACTTATCAATGTTTTTAAACTGATAAATACATATTTTACCATGAAATTGAATAAACAATGAAATAAATTTAAATTATGGTAAGAGATAAATAATACTTTTCTTAAAACAGACTCTGAATTTGCCTCTCTTCTGGTTGAGATCTTTCATAAAAATATATAAGGAGGAGATTGTGTTGACCCGATTTATTAACCTGATGGAGTTGTAATCAAGCTAAGGGTATAATTAAATGGGCTTTGGTCCTGGTTAGATTGAAAGTTATAATTGTATGGAAAATATTTGATTAACCCTTTTATTAAGTCACAGTCTGATCTGGTTGAGTTCAATCTGAAGCGGTTTAGTAAAAATTAAATGTCATTGGGCTCAAGAACAAGTTCAAGCAAATCAACAATCATGACCCACCTCAAACCCAAAGTCAATTCCCAACCAATGCCTTGCGTGCCTTCATATAAAATTTATAATTTTAAAACAAAAAATAATAATAATAAATAATAATAATAAAATAATAAAATAAATAAAAATAATTTTTGGGAAGAATTACTGGATTCACTGTTCATATGAACTATCCCGTGAAAACACTATTCATATGAACAGTGTTTTTACAAATATATATTTATGTATATATAAATCAAATAATAAATAAATAAATTAATAAATAATATATATATAAGTTCACTGTTTATCTTCTTCTTCTTCCACTGTTTATCTTCTTTCCCCTCCCCGTTACCTATCCTTTCCAGCTTTCCAACCGCGTGCCACTGCATCCATGCTGTCTTCATCCAAATCCAAATCCCCAGCAGCGGATTCCCAGCTCCTCCGCCATCAACCACGTGCGGCATCTCCTCTTCCGGATTTCCATCTCCACGCCGTGACCAGCGCCTCCGCACGGTTGCCATTCCGGGCGTCCGAGACAAGCTCCGCATGCTCCCAGCGTATCACGCCATGGATCCGGCCACCTCCTTCTTTCGCTCCTCCCAGCATCGCGTCCCAACCGCTCTCGGAGTCAGCCATCCTTCCGCATCAGGCGTCCGGCGATCCCGCATCCATTCCTTCCACGGTCCAAAGAAAGAAGTCGTCCGGAGCGATCTTCCCAGCCATCCCGCAACCAAATCTCCTCCATGATCAACGCTTCCAGCATCCCATGAGATCAGGCATGAGACCAAGCATCTAGCCGTCCCCCTCTTCCGGATTTGAGCCATCCATCCGCGATCTGTCCTCCGCTTCTTCTTCCGCGATGCATCCGGAGCCAGCCATCACGTTGATCCCGCGGCGTCCCATCGAGTATCCCGGATTTGCATCCCCACCGGCACGCTCCCAAGGGATCCATCATCGGGTGAGAGGGTCTATATGAAGGAGCCATCGGCAGGAAGAAAGGGGAGGCCACGGTTTGAAGAACAGAGGAGGAGCCTCTGTTCGGGAGAAAAAGAAGAAAAGAAAGGAGGGGGGGAGAGAATATTTTGGCTATTTTGGGAATAGCGGGAGCGGAAGATTTTTAGATGAAGATAGGAGGTCGTCCGGAAGCCATGCTTGGCTAAACATCCAATCTAGGGCTGGATGAAGCCCTAGCAATGTATCAGGGCAATTGTAGTTCTTACTTTTTTATTATTTTGGAGCTTGTTTAAATTCTTATTTTCAATGAAATATTTCTTTATGATATTTAAATTTCGAGCATGCTAGTTACTAATCATGTTTGCTAAAGCAGTCTAAGATGATCCATGCCTAGGAAGATGAAGTGTGCTGCATCCTAGATTAGCATACTTAGGTAGACACTTCATGCTACACCGAAGATGGATCTTCCTAACACTCTTTATGCTTTTATTTTAAAAGGCTTGTAGCCAAAATTGCATGCCTCTCCAAAAGACAAAAATTAAGAACACAATCCTTGATGCAATGCTATGTGGTGGATTCCAAACCCTAGATCTATTTACTCTGATAAATTCCCATCCGTACTCATAGTTTAATTTAGTTAAATCAAGTTAGCAAATCCTTCTTTTTGATTTACTTTTAAAAGAAAAATAACTTATTCTTCAATCCCTGTGGACCGACACCCGTAATCACTATCCTACAGGATACGTGCTATTGCGTGGTTTATTTTTGAAATTAAAATAACCGATCAATTTTTGGTGCCGTTGCCGGGGATTGCTAGCATAGTTATTTTTCTTATTTAAAAAAAATATTTAAAAATTAAAAAAAATTCTTTAAATTTTTTTTTATTATTGTTACTTTTCTTATCTTCTTTTTCTCCTTTACTAATTTTTATTTTTTTTTATATATATTATTTGATCAGGAATCGAGGAAAAAAATCTGGGATGATCAAAAGGAGAACTGCCGGAAAAGAAATGCTGTAGAGGTTTGCAAAAAAAAAAAAATTAAATTGCTGGGGAAATTTCCTTTGGTAACCTCTAAACTTTTCTTATTTAAATTAATTATTGGTTTGAAATTTTGTGGTGATTGTTTGATTTTAATTATAGCAAAATTGTGAATGCATGCTTGATACACATACACAAATCAATTTGCACATAGTAAGGGCAATCACCCCAACAAGATAAGAGCCGGATTTCATCACCGGACTCTTGCCCAACTTAGGTGAACTCAATCTCACATAGTGTCATCTTTAATTAAAATCAATTAGACGTTGGCCCCTAGGGACATTCGAGCTCAATAGGACGAAGATCACCGAAGGTTGCACCAATTTCGCTCTGTGGCTTAGTTGATGTCTAGGCAAGCTTTGTCCCAGTAAGGGAGACAGTTCATCTATTCGAGGCAAGTGGGTTTTAAGTGGGACCTTTGCGAACGCATCGTGACCCCTCCACTTACCTGGGAGCTTACCTGGTCAACTCGGTTCATTAGACCGGATTGGAGGCTTAGGTGCCCTCTTCAAACCAGTTAGGAGCTGTCTAGTGATTTTAGGACAAAGACTAGGATTGATATGCTTTTCTCTCTTTGCATGCTTGATTGATCGAGTACTAGTGTATGCACGGTAGTCGTTCTAGAGTACAAAACCTATTACCTTTTGACCCTGAAATAGAACGAACCCTTAGGAACATTCGAGCTAAGATCAAAACATTAGGATCATCCCCACCTCTTAAGATGGCTGAAGAACAACCCAAACTCCTGAGGGAGTACTTTACTCCCACTATTTACACTTCCCCATCTTGCATTCGATTACCTGAGGTAGCAGCTGTACAATATGAAATAAAGTCTAGTGTGATCCAAATGCTCCCATCTTTTTATGGGCTCACCAACGAAGACCCATACAAACATTTAGATGAATTTCTTGAGATTTGCACCACTGTCAAGATTCAGAACTTCACTGATGATGCCCTGAAACTTAGGTTATTCCCCTTCTCCCTTAAAGATAGAGCCAAACAATGGCTGAATTCTTTAGAAGCTAACTTAATTCGTTCTTGGGATCAAATGCAACAAGAATTCCTTAAAAAATACTTTCCCATAGGAAGAACGAACCAGTTTAGACGTGCCATTACAAGCTTCTCCCAAACCGAGGGAGAAGAATTTCATGAAACTTGGGAGAGATTTCGGGACCTAATCCGTAAATGCCCTCATCATCAAATACCTAAGTGGCAGCTAGTGCAATGTTTTTATGACGGTTTGACTGAACGAAACCGTCAGATGATCGATGCTGCATGCAGGGGGACTTTCATGCTTCGAAATGAGCATGAAGCATGGCAACTATTTGAAAATCTTAATGAAAACTCCCTCCACCATGCTTCATGTTCTCGTCAAGCACCCCCGAGTTCTCAAAGAAAAGGGACCATTTGTGAAATAAGTCATTCTATGGACCTGTCTAGCAAGGTAGATGCATTGTCCCATAAGATTGACCAACTGATGATAGGTGGGCATTACATGAACTCTTCCCAAGCACAAGTGTGTACTATTTGTTCTAGCCCATCCCACCTTATTAATGAGTGCCCCTCAGCGCCCCAATTCCCCGAACTCATGCAAGAACACATCAATGCTGCTTAATCACAGCCCAGACCGGGTAATGACCCATTTTCCAATACATATAACCCGGGATGGCGAAATCATCCAAACTTTTCTTGGAAGCAGCAAGCTTCGAACGCTACCCAACCCTATTCCCAAAATTTTTCAAAACCTCAGAATTTTCAAACCCCACAAAATATTCATCCTTACCGTCCCTCGACTCAATTTCAACATACTCCTCCTCCACCCCAAAGAAACACAGCCTTTGAGGAGAAAGTGTTGAACGCCCTTCAAGGTTTGGAAACCATTACACAATTGGTGCACTCTCACACGCAATCAATCGCCAAGCTAGAATCCCAGATGGGGCAAACTAGCTAATGCACTGAACAAGCGAGAGAAAGGAAAGCTTCCAAGCCAACCATTAAGTAATCCTAGGGGACAATATATGGCTCAAGAAAATCAACTAAATGCAATTCATCATGAACAAGCCAATGCTTTGACTACCCTAAGGAGTGGACGTGTAGTAGACAATAAGATTGGGGAGGACAACAATAAGGAAGGTGAAGAAGAGGATAAAAATGTGTCAAATAAAAATCTAAAACCTTCTTCTTCCTCTTCAACTAGTCCACCTTCTGCCAAAACTCATATCCCAAAGGCCCCATTTCCTGAAGCTCTTAATTCACCCTCTCCCTTTGGCAAAAAAGGAACTTCACTAGAGGAAATGATGGAGGTTTTCAAACAAGTGAAAATCAACCTTCCGCTTCTTGATGCTATTAGACAGGTTCCCTCCTATGCCAAATTTCTCAAAGACCTTTGTACACAAAAGCGAAAATCTAGGACACATGTGCCCAAAAAGGTCTTCTTAACTGAGCAAGTGAGTTCTATTCTCCAACACAACACCCCTCCGAAATTCAAAGATCCTGGTGCTCCCACCATCTCCTGTGTCTTAGGAAATAATTTTATTGATCGAGCACTCTTAGATCTAGGGGCAAGTGTCAACCTTTTACCTTACTCAGTTTATGAGAAGCTTGGGTTAGGTGAGTTAAAACCAACCTCAGTATCCCTTCAATTAGCTGATCGATCTGTAAAAACACCACGTGGGATAATTGAAGATGTTCTTGTCAAGGTAGATAAATTCTATTTCCCAGTAGATTTCATCGTTCTTGATATGGAACATGAACCTAATCCTAAGAAACAAATCCCCGTGATCCTTGGGTGCCCCTTTTTAGCAACAGCCAATGCGTGCATCAATTGTAGAACAGGGGTAATGAACATATCATTTGGGAACATGAAGGTAAAATTAAATGTGTTCAATGCGGCCGACCAACCCGCGAGGGAAGTTGAGTGTTTTATGATAGACAAAATAGATGACCTCATAGAAGGAGATGCAAAAACTACCTCACTATGTCTGGCTGAAGACAATAAACTTAGCGCTTGTTGGGAGGCAACCCAATTCTCTTAGATTTCTTTAACATTGAGGACAATGTTAGGTTTAGGTTTGGGGATATTTTTAAGTATTTTTAATCATTTTTTGTTTTGTTTGCATCTCTTGCATCCGTTTTCACTTCATAATGTCAGGTTTATCACTTCATAATGTCAGGTTTATCAAAAGAAATAAAAAAATAAAAAAAATAAAAAAATCTTTTTTTAAAAAAAAAATGTGTTCATTTTCATTTTTTATAAAATAATAATAATAATTAAAAAAATTTATTAAAAAAAAGCTTTTGTTTTTAAAAAACCTCATTTCTATACATTAATGCGAGAATGCTAAACACACAAGGTATATAAAATCTAAAAAGCCCAATGACTAGTCGGAAGTAATACAAATTTAAGTTTTTTTTCATTAAGTCTCTCTTAGGGAGTTGTAAGCTAATACTTCGGAATTTCACTACACACTGGCCGACACTTCTAAGGTCTAGGCTCGACATTATATTGATAGTATAGTAGCAACCTTGGACCCTGATGAATCATACTTATCTAATCCAAAAAAAAAAATCATCAATAATAATGGATTTAGTCAGGAACATCGAAAAGGGCTACCTATTGTCAAAGGTCAAGTGGGCTTGTGATGAGAACTCCGAGCATAAGTCCGTAGGGGAGTCTTGATGCCCGACACCTTATGCCAACTGGTGTGAGAGTTGTCGACTGATTGCTCGTTCCACGGAGAAATCACCACAAGAGTAAAAGTGCACAATATATATATAAAAAGGAACAAAAAAAAAACTCTATATTGACCTTAAAAAAGACAATAGTGTGAAAGCCGTCGTTGTAAAAATTCGAGTAAACTGGAATATTACAAATAAAGCCCGTGAGGTACTAAAGTAAATATCCACAACTCTCGAAATCCTACAGATAAAATGATTTTGAATCAGTGAACAGGTCCTTTCGACCAATCCTTGGAAACTACTGATATTAGCAATATTTTGGAGATCCAAAGCCTTAGCTTGTGAACGGTCCAGATTTCACCGAGCACTCCAGTATAAATGAGTCTTACAACTCTCTAACGGAAACTTAATGACTTCAACTTGAATTGCATCTTGACCTAAGATTTGGGCTGACTTAGTAAATAAAACCGTGTGTGCTTTGAAATTCTTATCATTTATGTATCTTAAATTAGATTTTAATTAAAAAAAAGTTTTTTTTTCCTAGCTAGTATGCACTTGGAATTTGAAGTTTCATCAATCGAATTAAAAAAAAAAAAAAAAAACAACAACAACAACAACAAATTAATCATAACAATAAATGATATTGAAGTTTGTGGGTATCTTCACTGGAAACCCTCACAAGACTATAACTCGTCCACTAGGGTAACCTAGGGGTTTAAAGCCTTGTTACATATGGTAAATGTAACCGTGATGCCTGCGAAAGTGAGTTAGAGCTTTTCTTTAATTCTATTTTGCTCGAGGACTAGCAAAACATAGGTTTGGGGGTGTGATAAGTGCTTAATAATTTATAATTTAGTTATCTTTCTATAGCACTTATCAATGTTCTTAAACTGATAAATACATATTTTACCATGAAATTGAATAAACAATGAAATAAATTTAAATTATGGTAAGAGATAAATAATACTTTTCTTAAAACAGACTCTGAATTTGCCTCTCTTCTGGTTGAGATCTTTCATAAAAATATATAAGGAGGAGATTGTGTTGACCCGATTTATTAACCTGATGGAGTTGTAATCAAGCTAAGGGTATAATTAAATGGGCTTTGGTCCTGGTTAGATTGAAAGTTATAATTGTATGAAAAATATTTGATTAACCCTTTTATTAAGTCACAGTCTGATCTGGTTGAGTTCAATCTGAAGCGGTTTAGTAAAAATTAAATGTCATTGGGCTCAAGAACAAGTTCAAGCAAATCAACAATCATGACCCACCTCAAACCCAAAGTCAATTCCCAACCAATGCCTTGCGTGCCTTCATATAAAATTTATAATTTTAAAACAAAAAATAATAATAATAAATAATAATAATAAAATAATAAAATAAATAAAAATAATTTTTGGGAAGAATTACTGGATTCACTGTTCATATGAACAGTATCCCGTGAAAACACTGTTCATATGAACAGTGTTTTTACAAATATATATTTATGTATATATAAATCAAATAATAAATAAATAAATTAATAAATAATATATATATAAGTTCACTGTTTATCTTCTTCTTCTTCCACTGTTTATCTTCTTTCCCCTCCCCGTTACTTATCCTTTCCAGCTTCCCAACCGCGTGCCACCGCATCCATGCTGTCTTCATCCAAATCCAAATCCCCAGCAGCGGATTCCCAGCTCCTCCGCCATCAACCACGTGCGGCATCTCCTCTTTCGGATTTCCATCTCCACGCCGTGACCAGCGCCTCCGCACGGCTGCCATTCCGGGCGTCCGAGACAAGCTCCGCATGCTCCCAGCGTATCACGCCATGGATCCGGCCACCTCCTTCTTCCGCTCCTCCCAGCATCGCGTCCCAGCCGCTCTCGGAGTCAGCCATCCTTCCGCATCAGGCGTCCGGCGATCCCGCATCCATTCCTTCCACGGTCCAAAGAAAGAAGTCGTCCGGAGCGATCTTCCCAGCCATCCCGTAACCAAATCTCCTCCATGATCAACGCTTCCAGCATCCTATGAGATCAGGCATGAGCCCAAGCATCTAGCCGTCCCCCTCTTCCGGATTTGAGCCATCCATCCGCGATCTGTCCTCCGCTTCTTCTTTCGCGATGCATCCGGAGCCAGCCATCACGTTGATCCCGCGGCTCCTCCCATCGAGTATCCCGGATTTGCATCCCCACCGGCACGCTCCCAAGGGATCCATCATCGGGTGAGAGGGTCTATATGAAGAAGCCATCGGCAGGAAGAAAGGGGAGGCCACGGTTTGAAGAACAGAGGAGGAGCCTCTGTTCGGGAGAAAAAGAAGAAAAGAAAGGAGGGGGGGAGAGAATATTTTGGCTATTTTGGGAATAGCGGGAGCGGAAGATTTTTAGATGAAGATGGGAGGTCGTCCGGAAGCCATGCTTGGCTAAACATCCAATCTAGGGCTGGATGAAGCCCTAGCAATGTATCAGGGCAATTGTAGTTCTTACTTTTTTATTATTTTGGAGCTTGTTTAAATTCTTATTTTCAATGAAATATTTCTTTATGATATTTAAATTTCGAGCATGCTAGTTACTAATCATGTTTGCTAAAGCAGTCTAAGATGATCCATGCCTAGGAAGATGAAGTGTGCTGCATCCTAGATTAGCATACTTAGGTAGACACTTCATGCTACACCGAAGATGGATCTTCCTAATACTCTTTATGCTTTTATTTTAAAAGGCTTGTAGCCAAAATTGCATGCCTCTCCAAAAGACAAAAATTAAGAACACAATCCTTGATGCAATGCTATGTGGTGGATTCCAAACCCTAGATCTATTTACTCTGATAAATTCCCATCCGTACTCATAGTTTAATTTAGTTAAATCAAGTTAGCAAATCCTTCTTTTTGATTTATTTTTAAAAGAAAAATAGCTTATTCTTCAATCCCTGTGGACCGACACCCGTAATCACTATCCTACAGGATACGTGCTATTGCGTGGTTTATTTTTGAAATTGAAATAACCGATCAGCATCAAAAGAAATCTATTTTAGCACAAAAAAAATCTATTCTATAAAACATGTAATAAATTTAAATTATAAAGAATAAATATTATAGATCTACTAATATTAAATTTGAAATAAATGTAAATGAAGATAGCCTGAATAAAGACAGGTCGAAGCGCGTAGATGCTGTCCCAAAGAAGTATTTGCCCCATATATGGATCTTTCGACAATCCTTCTTAAAGATACGACGATCCAAAGCTTCTTCTTCGGTACGTCTCGGAAGAAACCAACACAAATCCGATCGGACTTGCAGATCCAACAAAGAAAGAAATAAAAAAAAAATAAAACTTTGCTGCAGAACAAGCAAAAGTAAAAATCAAAAAGTGACCAAAAGGAGGAAGATCATTTTTTTTTAGATTTTTTTCAGAATATTTTCGTCCCAAAAAGAGGAGAAAGGGGGGGTTTATAGCCCTCTTGGGCCAACGTCTCGTTGGCACAAAAAGACAGCAAAAGGTAGCACAAGAAAATGCAATCTGCGGACGCGGCAGCCCGCGAAAGGGCGAGCACGCTCGAGCACGCACAGGCGAGCGCCCGCCAGGCGCGCATGGGCCATGCACCGGGCACGACCCAAGACGCGCGAGCGCGCATGGGCCAAGCGCCTAGCGCGGCCCAAGGCGGTGGGTCAAATACTCTGGGCCGAGCTTCGGCCTGGAAAAAATTATATTTTTCTAACATAAAGAGCCAAAGTGAAAAGAACAATTATGAAGTATTTTACCTCTTCATATCTCTCTTTTCTATGTTCCAACAATAACCATTGATTACTAATTCAAACAATATCTTCTCAGTTAAGAGAGCAGATTACCAGCACAACACTCCAGCATTCCCCACCACCTTCAGCCTTGTCTTTTGTCCAGAGTTTAGAGCATTCGTCCATAACACCCAGAACTACAAACCTTAACAGCAGTTCAATCCAAGAAAACAGGGTAACAGAAGGAATAGATCAAGAACCCTTGCGGGTGAGAAGCGATCGTACCGAGGAAGGTGATCCGCATGCCGAGGGCGCAGAAGGTGCAGTCCTCCTGGGAACGGCGGCGACGGCGGCCCTGGTGCATGGTAGCCTGGTACTGGGGCGGCGGACGGCGAGGAGGGTGCAGCGGGGGCACCTGGGGGACTCGAAGACAGCCGGGGCGCCGCCCTCCCGGTAGACGGCGAGGCATGTGAGGGACTCGCCGGAGTACGTCGGAATCAGGCGGAGAAGGAGGAAGCCGAGAAAAAAAGAGGTTCTGTACGGACATGGAAAAGAGGTTCGCTTGGAAGTCAGAAAGCGTTGGGGTGGAGGAAGGGGGGAGCCCAAGGGAGGAATGAAGAAGAGGGAGCCGTTGGGGAGAGATCCCAAGGGAGGAATGAAGAAGAGAGAGAGAGCCGTTGGGAGAGAGCCCAAGGGAGGAATGAAGAAGAGAAAGAGCCGTTGGTAAGAAAGAGCCCCAGGGAGGAATGACGAAGAGAAGCCGTTGGGAGAAAAAGATCGAGGAGAAACAAAAATTTCAAGTGGGAACCAAGAAGAGGTGATAGCCGTTGGGAATGAAGGACCGACTCGTGGATCCTGAACGGCAAAATTTTGTGGGAACCGAGAGAAGAGAGCCGTTGGAATTTAAAGGTTCAGCTCAGGGGTACCTGGCAAAATTCAAGTGGGATACCCGCATTCGGTTCAACATATTTAAGAGGGATCGGCTCTTGGGTCTGGGTCCCACCATATTCGGTTCAAAAAGAACCTACCCAACTAGGTATTATTGTAAGGCTAGCTAGAACAATAAAACTAAACAAGAGTGTGATCGCATAACGTAATTACATGCCTTAAACTTTATAATAATACTACTAATTAGCATGTAATTATAAAATTATGAAATGAATTAATTTTATTGCTCCATATTAGCACATATTAAGTAATAATGTTCTAGAAAAATATACAAGAAATATATACAAATGCGACGGCCTTCCAAATCTATCAACCCACATTTAATATGTGCTAAATCTCCAAAGAATGGCAGCAAGATATATCTTAAATATATTTTCAAATTTTGCAAGCCAAATTTTCCAAAAGTGGTGAGTAATGTTTTGTATGTACATATTGGCTTTCCAACAATGTGCTAATTTTTCCAATAACGGTCAGCCATATTTTGTATGTGCATGTTAACTTTCGAAGGCTCCCCTCAAGTTGGAATCTGGAGATTAACCAAGCCCGAGGAAAATATAATTATGACCAAGAGTCCTAGTGAGCATATCAGCAATTATTGTTTAGAAACATAGACTGCTTTGACATTATGCCAACTTGGAATTTTCACAGACAATCTAGCAATCTATTTCAATATTGCTTTGTCCTTTCATGATATATAGGATTAATAGCAATATGCAAAGCTGTCTAATTATCACAAAATAAGTTTGGCCGGTTGATATAGTGAGATGTCCAAATCATGTAACAGCTACTGAAGCCATTTAAGTCCACAGCACTAGCCATGTAAGATATTTTACCTCATCTGATGAGTGAGATACAGTCGATTATTTGTTAGCGTGCCAAGAAATAGAACTCCAGCCCAAAAATATATAGAACAAGTGGTTAAACGTTTCTAAACCTTTAGTAGTCTTTCAAGAGTTAGAGAACCTATTAGTTGCTATAGTTTGATTTTTTAAGCAAATATTACTGGAACCACCTCGCCTAATTCAATTCTCTCTCTCACCTTCCTCCATCTACCCTGTTCCAATCTCTCTCTCCCTCTCCTCGCTTCCAATTACACCTTTCCTGATCTCCTCTCATCCAAATATCATTGCAACCACCGTCCTACCTCACTTCTGATCTGTATTTCCTCTCTTCTCAATCCAAATCATCATTGTCGTTGATGACATTCTTTTACTTATTTGGTGGTTGCTCTAGTTTTTTTTATTATCTCTCCTTTCTGAAAAAGCTGCAACTGTCCATAGTTTAGTTTCTCTCACCTCTCTTTTTCACGATCTAAATTGCAGGACTTCCTGTCAAGGTTTTGTAGACTATCAACTAATTCTATTCTCTTTTCTCTATTTTCAACAAATCCGGTATATCAAGTACTGCCCTTGACTTCAATTTCCTGCAAACCCTTCCATCCTACATAAATTATTCAACCTCTTCTTGCCACCCTCACCTTTGCCTGGGGGAGACAAACTGCTTGCCTCACCTTAGGTTAGTGAGAATCCCTGCTAGTAGATGCAACAACAAGAGACTTGGATAAATTGCCTTCCTTTTGTGGAACAATGCACCTAGATTTTGGATAGATTTGGATAACTATAGTTGCTTGGTTACCTTGCTTGAAACAATTATAAGAACTCCTTGCTTAGTTATCATTCCATGTCCAAACCTTAATATCCAAAAATGCAGAACTATCAAAAACCAGAGGAAGTTAAAGAGTATTGTTTTATTACTGACAAGTAGATAGGAAACTTAAGCAAGCACACATAGACCAACACAAGCCATCACGTATAGGTCATATGTGTACAATTTATTCAGCTGCATGATGATTCTTATGCAATGTTATAAGACTATGCAGTTCAGCAGTGCATCAACGAGCTTCAACGGCATGGCCACCAACTTCCTTCTTTGCAAAAGTTTCAAGATACTCTTTCCTGCAAACATTCAGCCAATATAACGCCACAACTGTCAAAATTCAAAAGGCGAGCACTCCAGATAAAAAGAAACAGGAACTTTGTTTTACCTAGCAGGGAGATCATCATGTGGCCGGTTATACGGAGTCCAGATGGGCTCGCCCACAAAGAGCCGCATTGCCTAGAAAGACAATATGTAGTTAAAATAAGCAGGTAAAGAAGCACAGGTTTTAAAGCCATAATGTTTAGATTCATTTGATTCTGAACCTCAGAATTCATAATGTTTTATTTTATTTTATTTATTTATTATTTATTTTCTTTATTTATTTTTTATTTTTTTGCTTCAATGGTACCTCACACTACAAGCATATGAGAGTATCCATAAGAGTCGTGGACAAGAAGACGATGAAGGGGAAAAGGGGTGGACTCAAATAAAACATATACACAACAAAGAAGACATTCATTTGGAGTAGGTGCCCCGTTAACGATAAAGGATAGACCAGGCGCTTGGTTCATTTTATATCTCCAAGATTTTATGAGATTGATTCTCCAACTCGACAAGGATAAGTGGTAAACTCTTACAAATACTCTTTGTAAATGATTTAAACTTCTTCACTTCTTAGACCTAATATTGATAATGACTTGATGGTTAAAACAAATTATGAAAATTCTCCTCTAGGATCTAATCACCGGTGTAAATGGGAATTGCATACGTGGTCTGTTCTCAAGTATTTATGGTTATGTGAGGATCCTAAGTCCACTGTGGACGAAACAGTGCATATAATCAAGCAAAAAGTAACCATATAAAATAATAGAACCTGGAAACAGCTGATAGTCATGCCAAATAGTTCCTTGGTTGCACATGACATGAACATGTTCAAGAAATCAAGTAACAATGGGATACCTTAATGTAGTTGTTTGTATCAAGCGTAAAACGATGGTAAATTCCAGCAGGTAAGACAATCATGCCACCCTTCTTGACTGCTATACGAATCCAGCGATCATTTTCATCTCTCACATCAAAGTACCCTTGAAAGAAAAAAGTGAAGATTAAGAAACTAGAAAAACATAAGACAATGGTATTCTTGGCTCAGAAATAATTCCAAACATGCAAAAACTCTTACCACTTCCTTCAAGGCAATAGCGGATCTCTTCATCAGTGTGCAGGTGCTCTTCAAAGAAACTCTTTATCTTATCCTCGTAGTTTGACAGCTTTTCTGGACAAACATCACATATGTCCTGAAAAACCATGCCAAACAATTCATGATCTATCAGAAACTCTTTATCTTCTCCATCTCTTTGACACAGAAAAGAAGAAAAGATAACGACAAACCATGTAAGAATAACCTCGTGCTTCACGAATTTTTTTCAGGTCCCCATCAGTTTCATAGTTACCACCAGTGAGACGCCAGCTGACTATTCCCAGTTCTACATAGGAAAAGTACTAACAGGTTTCCCTCACTAGTTCACAAGTGCATTGGAGAGAGATGAACAACATAATTACATATTTATATACAAAGATATGAACCTGAAAGTTTCTCCAAAGAAACAAACTCCTTGGGCTCACGGTGATGGGGAAGTCTCTGGTCTCCATCATCATCATCCATATACCAAGCTTGAAGAACCTCCTCCTTGCCATCCTGAATTGAACAGAAAATAAAATATAATTGTTTATTGTACCCTTAGCTGCTATAAGTTTCTATCTGATTACAAATGCTTGGGTGTTTAAACCATGGTATGCTGTACTGTACCGAACCGGACGATACCAAGCATACCATACTGTACCGGTTCGGTACCAGTATGGAAGACATACCGACCTTCGGTACGTCAAAAAAATTTCATACCATACCGTACTGATACTATGCTAGTGTAGCACCAGTACGAGTCCGATACCGGTACGGCGAACCTTAGTTTAAACTAAGCTGGATCATTTCTGGTGTGTTTCCACAACGTGGCAGGTGACCGGCTGAAAGCAAAAGGCTAATTTACAATTTTATGATTGCATTTTCACATTTCTGCATCTAGGGCAAAGAAGTCTAGTCGACTTGTAATCGAGGAGAAAATTTCTTCAATTTTTAACATCAGAAGATAAGCCATTTGTTATGTTGACAAAGGTGAGCACCTCCTGGCTAAAATCATGTAGTTAGGATATCTACTGATTTTGACCAATCTAAGATTGACTTAGATTAGGCTACATATATATCCCTATTAACAGTCTCTACAATTCTTTAATTTAGGATTTGGAATGTTGAATTCAAGCAAGGAGGAGAAACTTCGCAATTTCTTTGAATTTTAGCATCAGAAGGCAAGTGGATTTTAATGTTGACACAATGACATCACCTTTTACTTTAAATCGTGTGGTGCTGTGTTATATGGGCACACGTGTCTAGCTCCAAAATTCCATGTTAGATACGTATCAGACACTTGGATACTTACAAAAATCTTTGGAAGCCACTTTTAGATATTGGAAGAGTTCAACTCTTCCAACAATGAGTTTGATCATCTATTTTGATATTATCTGTTCATTTCAGATATTGGTAAAAAATATAGATACTGAAACAACTTTACAAAATATTATTTTTTTAAAACATTAAGTTAATTTGGATGTTTGAATGAGAAACATGTATAATGAAGGATTTGACAAACAATGTTTTTTCAATATTTTCTTTTTAATGCTTAAACGAACAATATTTAAAGGTACAAATATATGATTTAGTTAAAAATATAATTTATCCTACGCGTTCCCTTTGTTGAGTTAGATACTTAGATATGCATTGGAATCTGATTCTTGTATTAAAGCAACCGATGACTTAGTTTAGACTTTGTAAATATCATGATGAATCGACTGCAATTCTCATTGTCTAGGCTTTATGAGTATCACTATCAAGAGATATCTTCAACTCCCGTATATCTTTCTCCCAATCTCTCACTTCCTATGCTTCCACCTCTCCACCACGCCTCTCATTTCTTCATAATCTCCTCAAATGTCCTTTTCAATCACGTATCTTCCCATACTCTATTTCCTCGCAACCCCTTCCTTTGCTATCATGTATCTTCTCACTCCCAAGAATCAACTCCCCTATTTATTATCCTATTTATTATACAAACTTTATCTTTCCAAAATTTCTTCACTACTTAGTTTTTCCTCCTAACATGTTAGCACAAGCCCATTTTCTTCCTGTATCTCCTAGTTCTTCTCTTAGTAGCAGGAATCTTTTAGTTGAGGTGTTGCAACTACTTCGACATCTCCTTGGAAACTCATCCCTGCACCCATTTTCTTATCAAAAGAATTTAGAGACCTGCTTACCTGCACCCACACCTGAATCCACTCTTGCACTTGCACCTGCTTGTGGTAACTATGGGTCTTTTATCTCCCTCTTCTACCATCCTAGTTCTTCTATCTCCTCTTGTTCATTCTATTTTTTCTCTCCTTTATCTTTTTCCTCCTCTTTAATAAATTATATACCATGAGGTAATATACTGAACACTGCCAATGCCACTACTTGTGTCAAGCACACTAGCATGCAAGTAGCACTATGACAGTGCTACATGCCAACGAGACACTATATATAATGCATACTCTCCCTGCCAGATTATATGTGCCGACTGGCACTTTAATTCATGAGCAAAATACATCTTTATCCCAAGACCCTGAAGCAAGCCCTTTTAATCTTGGGAACCTTTATATCTAGATACTTCAGCATAGATTTTCCCAGCATACAATCATTCAACAATGTAAACCAAATCTGATCCATTTGAAGAACTTGGCAAGTAATTAAGCCTCTGGTCTCCCTTTAATTAGTTGTTGAATAACCACTGACATCATGGGCCAAGAAATTGGTAATATTTAAAAAGACCCCTTACCCTGCCTTGCATACTACCTACACAATTCCCTAGCACTAGGCCTAATCCAAACCAGCAATGATTGCATCCAATAAATCACTGACCACTCAAGTGTATCCTTGCAACTACATCATACCTTAGACCACTTAAGTATAGGCTTACACAAGGTTCGCCGTCTTAGTACCAGACCCCGTACCAGTGCCATACTAGCACAGTGTCGGTACAATATGGTACGAATTTTTTTTGGCGTACCGAGTATCGGTACGCCATCTATATCGGGTACCAGTACCGAACCGGTACAGTACGGTATGCCCCATACTGCCCAGTTCAGTACGGTGTGACGTACATAGGACTTGCAACTAGTAATTGAACACATCTCCATAATTGGATCTTTTGTACATCAACACACTCAAGCATAGGCCTACAACCTTGTTAGGTCCAAACCAAGACAATCAAGACCTGCATTTGACCTGATTTTCTTTCTAAGTCAAGAGTTTGGACAAGTACACGCTCCATTAGCTAATCAAGTCGGATTGGCTCAAATCCACAGAAAACTTCTCTATGGCCAAGGCAAGCAAGACATATACCTAATAAAATGCACATTCTGGTCTAGATATGGCCACATCTAAGTCTAGGTTTAATGCAACTATGCAAGACAAAAGGAACATGCACTAATTTTTCTCTGTTTAGAATGAAGACTAATAACAACATAGTCACGAGTAAAGAAAATTTAAAAAGGCGGTTAGTGCAGATTGCTACCACCAATTTTATTGATATGGAGATGATTCAACCTCAATCAAGACTTCAAACTTCTAATAAATAGCCTAAATATCCAATCTACAAACATGAAAAAGGCAACAAGGTGAGCTATAACAGGTCAGGACATGGATTTTTTGAGTTGGATCAAACTGAGGCCTGTCAGATCAAGTCATCAAATGCTTTAACCTTAGTTACCAAAAGTGGGTGTACGTGCAAAACCGGACTCATGTGTGGGTATGGGGAAGTAAAAACCCTTTTAGTTAAAAAATTCTTACGACGCAGGCACAAGAATGAGTTTCTAGGAAGATTCAAAAATGAATGTGCCATCCTAAGTGCAAGGCTCCTGCTACTAAAGTTTTACCTGCTGTACACCCAGTAAGTACACAAACTGACTTGACACCAGGTCAGTAGAAAAAAATATGGCTCTGACCTTATTTTACAAATGGGCCACTTTCTAGACACAATCTCTATCTACAAGTTTAAAAAACCAGGATCTGACTCATTTGTGAGCCTACTCAAGTGGCAATAAGAATAAAAAGCACCGACAATGCAATGTGCATTGACAACAAAATAATGCAATATCTAAAGCTATTCGTTGGATACATATTACCTTTTAGAGATACCAATTCAACCATATACCTTAATATTGAATGATTTAAATTAGATTTCCTCAAATTAAAAAAAAAAAAAACAATCTTTGTTTCTCATGCTAAACTTTGATGTCTTGCAAGTAAGTTTCTAATGTTTATAGTGCAAAAATTATATTCTTTCAAATGTACATCATGATTTTGGAGGCTTATCACAACATTCTTATGTCTACTAAAGGCATATATTGGACCTTGTTCTTAGTGCACACGATTACCCTTCTCCTTAAAAAGAAAGTTTACCCAATAATAGAATAGCAAGATAGGAAGAATAACCAAGAGTAGAGAACTCTCAAACTCACATAACATGGAGAAGAGAACTAGAATTTTTATTCAATTCAAGATAGTGTTATATAATGGCTAGGCAACCCTATTTATAGATGTAGGATCCCTTGAACCTATACATGACTGTGTCCACATTCATTTCTTGCTGAAAAGGTAAGAGAATTTACAAATAAGGAAAATAATCATAGAAAAGAATCTCCCCTATAATCTACTAGGATTTGATTTGGTACAAATGCGAAAAGTCGTCGCAGAAATAATCATTATCTCTCCTCATGATTGGATTGGATCTGTAATTGACTTAATATCGAGCCTTTCTAAGTCTGCCTAAAAAGTTGATGATATCAGCCTTATTTGACCATATCTCTAAGGTTTGTTTTCTTCATTTATAGGCTTCCCAAACTTATGTTGGGCCTAGTGCTGAACCCCTTGGTTCCTCTAGTCAGTCTCAGACATAAACTGAGTCAGATATATGTCCGCTATGTGGCATCAGTTCAGAAGTTGCCCTTTGGTTCTAAAATTTTTTCTCAATCATTTCAAATAATTCAGTTTATATCATGCCAAAACCAGTAAAGTCCAAGCCTAATACCTTATTGGAATATGCTTTTAATGTTTCTTTAGTAGGATAACAAGACCTTATAGAGTTCCCTCTATGTGGAAGTTATATAGCTAGTTCCAAGACAGTCCAAGTGGGAATATCTTTATGAAAAGTCACACCCACAAACTTAAGCATATCTTAGTGAATCATCAAAAAGTCATAAATCCATTTCTTCATCATGGGTTGCATCATAGAACTCATTAGGAATATTATTCTTTGATTGTTTCTTTAGTAGGATAACAAGACCTAAAAGAGTTCCCTCTATCTGGAAGTTATATAGCTAGTTCCAACACAGTCCAAGTGGCAATATCTTTATGAAAAGTCACACCCACAAACTTAAGCATATCTTAGTGAATCATCAAAAAAGTCATAAATCCATTTCTTCATGGTGGGTTGCATCATAATGTAACAACAACTCATTAGGAATATTATTCTTTGATTATTTTAGGTTGATTTACGATGGATGACTTGAAAAGTAAGATGCCAATCAGAAATGTTAGGTAAGCAAGGTGCTGGGCTAGATTAAGGATTCAAAATTGAAATGCAAAGAATAATATTCTGATAAAATTCAATACTCATCATCAATCACAAGTGCCATACCAACCAGTACCATCTGGTACTAGGCATACCATGTTGTACCTCTAAGATACTTGTATGATACAAGGCCAGATAGGGTACTATACAGATATCTGGTACAGCTACTGTCTCACCTCTAACAATGTATCATGTGTCATGTCAGTACGGAATATAACGTTAGGGGTGCAAATGGGTCGGGTCGGATCGGGTCCTAGGTGACCCCGATCTGACCCGGTTTTTTGTTCGGATCTTAATTTTGGACCCAGACCCGACCCAATTGAAGATCGGGTCGGGTCGGGTCCGAGTTGGGTCCGGGTCGGATCCGGATCCGGGTCGGGTCGGGTTCGGGTCCGAGTCGGGTCGGGTTCGGGTTCGGGTCCGAGTCGGGTCGGTTTTTTATATTTTTGGGAAAGAATTTGGGCAAATCTAATTTGGTCATATCATAATTATACGGTGCTGGGTGACCCATGACTTGAAAGACTTGCAATTGATCTCCAGTCAGAACAGATGACCCCGACTTACTAACTAAGTCGGTCTACAAGCCAAATTTCATATCACACTATTTTTTGTCCATATGACTGATTGGACGGAACTTGGTGTCTCCCAGCTCCCCTCTCACAAAGACAAAAAAAATCCCAGGCCTTCTTCCAAAATCCAATTCCTTTGCAGAAAACTGGCACATGACCCATATTCAGTTCGGTGCTCCCTCACTTCCTCCCTGTAAAAGTTAAAAAAAAACAGAAACCAAAAAACCGAAGGAAAAAAAAAAAAAGAAAAGCCAGCTACCGAGACACCAGAGGTATCAACAGTGTAATAGACCAAGAGAGGATCCTGACGGACCAATAGTGCCACGACCCACATAAAAAAAAGAAAAAAAAACTCTCTTTTGCTTTTTCCCCCCTCTCTCTTTCTCTCTTCGGGTCCATTCGGGTCGGGTCGGGTCCGTTCGATAAACCCAGACCCGATCCAGAAAATGATTCGGGTCCAATTTTAGGACCCGACCCGGACTCGCGAGTCCTAAAATTCGGGGCCAGGTCGGGTCTACGCGGGTCGGGCCAGGTCGGGTCTCGGATCAACCCGACCCATTTGCAGCCTTATATACCGTACAAACCTGTATTATATAGGTAATCTACCAAAATGGCGCTCAATACTAGTACAGTAAACGCTGGTCACAATGATAGCTCAATGGGGTCTTACAACACAATATGATACATATTAACTAGTGGAACCATAGGTTCAGCCTACTTAGAACACATTATCATACATATTAACAAGTGGAACCATAAGTTCAGCCTTTGCAAAACAACAACTATATATGTTCCATCCCAACAAATTCTTAAGCTAAAACATTAGCTAGATTAGTCATTTCAGACCTCAAATTAACAATGGGCCCCTACATGGAACTTCAGTTCGGTTGAAAAGAAACATATGGCATAAATGATTTTAAGAGACTAATTGCCAATCAAGAAGAGGTAAAATACTAAATGTTACGAATGGGTAGGCAAAAAGTAAACAAGGAACATTGTACAGTCATTCCCTTCACCAAGTTCTTCATGAGGAACTATTCTTTCACTAATCAATCAAAACAGAAGCAACAATCAATTAGTATTGCAGTAATTCCTTGAGATTGTTAGAAAAGTAGGGATTTAGAGAATTCATATTTTTGATAATTAAGAAAACATAAGTCCATTCAATAGTGAGAAAAGTTGGTGAACAAAGTCTATATACTTTGGTGAGCGATGAAAAAGGCAAGCCTTTATACATCAATACTCCACATGCTCAAAAACAAACTTCAAGGTCAAGATTGAAAATTGTGTTTCAAAATGGGAAGCTTATAAGCCAGTTGAGGAATGTCTTGCCCCATGATCTTTGTCTGAAGGATATAAGCCTAGGTTGAAGCTTAGTTGTAGAAGTGGGTGTGGGTGAGGGGTGGATTCAGGTGCAAGTGTGAGGAAGGTGGGTCTCTTAGAAATAAATAATAAGAAATTTCTCAGAACCAAGTGGAGTACAAGATTCCAGGGAGATTTGGAAGAAAGTGTGCCACCCTAAGAAGAAGATGTCTACTTCCTGCTTATCTCGATGGTTTTTTTGCCAATTTCAACTGAAACTGATTGAAACAAACTGAGAGTCCTAAATTTAGCAAATTTTTGATAATCAAAAATCAATTTCAGTTCAATTCCTTAGTTCTTTTGAGTTTTTAGGTTTTTTTTCTTTTCTTTTTTTGGGTAGGGGGCGCAGGGGGGAGGGGCGGGGGAGGGGGTGGTGGTTGCCCGCGCGGGGGGGGGGGGGGGGGGGGGGGAGGAATTGTTGGGGAGAAAGAAGCAACCTCCCTACCTCTTGGGACATTTTGAAAAGGAAACAACATGAGGAAATAAAAGGCATCGCAGAAGAACCAGGCAGATGCCTATTAATTGATCAGATATTTCTTTTAGAAGGGAACTTACTAGCGGGTGATAAATTAAGCCTCTGAGAAGTGCCTCTGTTTACATCTGATATATTGCAAATTCTAAGAACATCTGGGTTTTTCAATAGATTGTTTGAGGAAAGAATGAGGAGAGGGGTTTATAAGTAGATCAACCACCCAAAATTTTGTATACTTACAAGATCTAAGCTCAGATATTCAAGTTTTGAACTCATATACCAAAACTATATGGCTTAAAGTCATCAGACTGTCATTAAAAAATATAAGGGCAATTACATTGTAATAAAAACATGATTGTTTTTATAATAATTTCATGCGAATGGAATTGTGAGAAAAAGTCAGATAAATTTGACTTTAACCTTCTTACTCCTGAAGTAAATTTCATTATCTAATCCTATCGTGATGCAAAACATTAGAAATATCCAATTGGACACACTAACTTTCCCTTTTATTATTTTATATATTAAGTAGCTATATCTGCATATACTTACTTACCAAATGCACAAAAATTCTTTCATTGTGTTCGAAAACTGAAACATACAACCTACGTTGCACTAAATATATATCTATTCTATGACCTAGAATTGAATTGAATTTGAAAAATCTGGTCCCATTGGATCCACAAAATTTTAAGTTTTTGGACCTGAGGAGAATAAGAATCCATTCTATTTGTTTCGGTGCATAATAGTTGAATCTATAAACCTAGAGATTGCAAACAATGCCTTAAACTTCTTGAAATTATTCTGCTTTTCAACTTTTGTCAAAAAAACAAAGTTAATATGACCAAGACTACCAAAATAAAACTCAAGCAGCTTAGTCAAAATCACATCCAAAGATAAGTTTTGAATCTAAGATGAATCACCATCCAACCACAGTACAACAAAAGATGTTTCACCAATCTGAGACTGATGAATGAAATTGGCCCTCCTTTGAGACTATAGAAGATCATAGCAGTCCAACTCATAGCACCTTTTACCTTTGACAACATATTCAAGAAGCGCATGTTTTCTAATTTAATCATCATAGAGTAAATCGCTGATAGGGAGAGATCATGTTAGGCTCTCGCCTCCATGAAAGCGACCATCTATGAAGAGATGATTAAGTGAACTACACATTAAAAAAGCATGAAGACTTTGTGCGGTTAAAAGCAACGAAAAAGAAAACCTAATATTTATAGATCCAGCCCATTGTAGTTTACTTTTCCCACATCGTTTTTCTCTTTTATGCCTCAGTTCTATGAGCTTCCCAACACAAAGCAGCATCCGGCAAAGAAAGGTTTAATCCGTTCTCCGTGAAAAAGATTAAGGGTCGATCAGGATCTCAATAACACAAAGCATATCAAAAGAGAAGGACACCAAACATCAAAAAAAGAAAAGCAGTTACGATTTCATCTCAAGAACAAGAAAAATTGGAATTGGTTGAAATTTTGTTAAAATCTTCAGATGCCGATCAAAATTTTTGAGGGGAAAGAGGAAAGGATTTACCTGGAAGTAGGTCTCCATCTTGCCCCTTTTTTCTCTCCTCTCGCGCGATTCCCGAAACTTCGAGGCAACGCGCAGGGGTTTTAAATAGGACCAAAACTTCGCGGAGTATAAAACACGGTGTCGGAAAAGATTTGTTCGATCCCGGTTACCATCCTTCGGCGCACCCCATCATACACACGAATTGTTCCCGGGCCCACATGTTGCTGATTTCGCAGCCGCATCATAACATTCCATCCAATAATCGTGCGGCACGTGGCCAGAAACTCTGTGCAGGAAATTGGCCCCTGCGAGTTGAGGTGAGCGGTGACGAGAGGGCGTATTTGACTGCGGCTACGTTTCCCCAACCAACACTCCAGGACGGATGGGAATCCGGTGATACATTGATGCACGAGCGTTAAGGTGTTTAATTTATAGAGTACATTTTGTTTTAGCTTGCTCGTGACCGTGGATAATAACTTGGCGGGGTCGGTTTCGGCGACACGTAGTATTTTCTTTGGAGAGAACACTTGCGCCCAGATTCATTGAACCTGGTCAAATTTTCAATTTGAAAACAGATACGTCACCTGGATTTTTCAGTGGGCGACATGGATTGTATCTGAGAGAGATTCACCTGGAAGAAAATCGAGGGTGGCACACTGGGGCACACACTGCGACAGAGGGGCAATTTCTGCCTCAAAATATTTAAAAAATTATAGAAGATTATCGCTTCTTTCAAAATATTCATGTTTGAATAGCCCTCCTTCTTCTTCTTGGATGGTCTCTTTTATAGCATATCATTTTGGAGATTTTCTCTAAATGAATCAGACGAATATTCTTGACCTTTTTTTGTCAGCTTTTTTTTCCTAGCTTTATTAACCATAAAAAAAAAACAGATACGGCACCAGATACGGCGTAGCCGAGTGATGTCATGCAGCGCCGGGGATATCTCCTGCCACCGTGGCATGAGGGTAGGTGACTTTGAGGGATGAAAAATTCTTATACGCAAGCAATTGTCTACCGTACATCCTATAAACTAGCCGTTGGGATCGTCTATAGTCCACTGCTGAACTAGTGAGATCCAATTATGACCATCCGTCTATCGTGCCATGGTTTGATTTTGTATATGGTAGGGTCTCATGCAATCATTGCCATTGAGCAATGTTTTAATGGCAATGTTCAGAGATACATATATAGCGATGCTCGATATTTATCTCTTGGGTTCAATCATGGACCGGAGAGGATCTAAGCTCAGTACATTTCTTTGAAATTAAACCAATTGAGGTAACCAAGCCCCAAGTAAAACCCAAAGAACCTTCTGCGCGCATAAACAAGCACCTTAAAGCTTTTTCTTGCCTAATGTATGGAAGCCAAAGATTTATTTAGTATGGATTAGAAGCCAGATGGCTTAAAAAAGGAAAGATTGTTAACATAAAAGGTAATAATATCTTTTCATACTTAAGCCAATTATATTTTTACATCCTTATTCAAATATCTTACGGAAGGGTGTCATTACACAAAAAAAAAAAAAAAAGATTAGGGCAATATATATATATATATATATGCGCGCACGCAAATATTAATTTTTAAAAAATAAATATATAATATATCATATTTACAAGAGTAAAGGTAAAAAAAAAAGTAATAATTATAATAAGAGGAAGGTACTCTGACATTGATTAAATATCAGACGGGTCTCCTCTCTCCTATTCTCACAGGAGAAAAAGAAAATCAAAAAAAAAAAAAAATAGTTGCATTGTTTCACTGAAAATATGTGCCTTAAAGAAAAGAAAAAAACTCACTTCTTCATCATCTTTTTTTTGGATTTTTTTAAATGTAGTCATGCTAGAATTGTACGATGTATCCAGCTTACCCAAAAAAAAAAAAAAAGGGCTCCGAATACAAAGCCTTCCAACACCTCCCTCGGTGGCCCTTTTTTAACTCAAGCAATCAAACACCATCCCAATGATTTGGATTTCACTTGTTAAACAGATCGCTGGTTTTTTTACTCAATACTGGAAATCAAATATCAAACAAATATTTGTTTGCAGGCAAGCTCATTCAACTGCAACTATCATCTGATTAATCAATCATGGTGAATTCAGATCAAGATCCAATGGGTTGATTCACACGACCTCGAAAGAGATGCATGTTTAAATGGTGGCTTAAAATTTTAGGCAGCAGATTTCCACATCATACAAACTTTTCTACTAGTAAATATCAGAACATATTTAGAAAATCGCAGTATATATATTTAAGATTTAAGAAATTGATAGATTACTCTTTCCCCAGATAAAAGTAAGGTTGATCTTGATAAAATATGTTATAAGTATGCAAACAACATTATATCTGCATAATAATGTAAAGAGAAATGAGCAACCACTCCCTCATTCCACTGGAAAAATAGGCCCTGCGATCATCAATAGTCAATAGCCTTAATGGAAAATGGAAAAACAGCACTACTATAATAATAATAATAATAATAATAATAAAAATTGTCGATGAGCAGCCAAGGTTAATTTCATGTCCCAAGTTCTATATTTCCATTCAAGCAGAAAGAAAACATGACAATTTTCCTACTCTCTTCTGAAACTAAAAGTAGAGCTTCAACACCTCAGTGATTAAGAATATTTTCTTTGATTAATAATTCTTTCCTCAAACAACAAATTTAAGTCACGAAATTGCACACATGGAGTTTGAGTAAATAACAAGGGTTGCACAATGGGAGTTCCCACATAAAGCAACATAGCACATCACTAGTTAGTCTACAGCCATGGACTCAGAGCCACCACCACTACCATCTTCAATGCTAATCTTCTGCTCTTCCATGATAGCTCGGAGCTCATCTGCCAGGCTCTTCTGTTCATCCTCAACGGTATTCTGCAATTCATCAACCTGTAGAAAAGAAAGAAATAAAGCAGTAGTCATCATCATTCAAGCAACATCAGCAGGACTTCCCATGATTAAAAAAGCCGGTTTTATAGGTTTCAATAATTTCACATCATGGTCACAAATTTGGTGTTTTGAGATAATTTTGCTTGAGAGAAAATAGGAAAATTTGCTAAAAGTTCAGAGAGAATTTGGATGTATATCCACATGAAAACAGGCAAATGAGAGGTAATAGCAACTGACAAGAACATCATTCTTGGTGCAAAAAAAAGGAACAAAAAACTGACGAGAGCACCACCACCAACAACATATAGTCCAGGGTTGTCTTGTGAATAAGTTGTAAGCAATGTGTTAACAATTCAGTTGCTTAAGAATGGCTTGAAGAATTATTCAGCCAAATGAAAAATTTGCAAACAATTTCAGAATTTTTTCTAATATTAGAGATATTGCCACATTCATCTTATATCGTTCCATCTATTGAGACTAGAAGCTTCAATAAGTAAACAAGGTTAAATAAAACATTGAACACTAGCTCACCACGTGCAGCAAAAGAGAGAATTGTTTCTTGCGGAGATCCAATGTCCTCACACATGCAGCATTCTCTGCCTCCAAAGTAGCAATTTCCTTCTCAAGATCTGAGATACTTTTCTGGGTTTCTGACCTTGGGGGCTGCAAAGCAATCAGCTTCCTGATGGCCTCACACTCCTCCTTGTGCTGCCTCTCGATCTTGCTCTCCTCGAGCTGTTTCTTTAAGTGCTCGATATCAGCCTGAGCATGTAAGATTTGGCGTTGGATTTCTTCTTGCAGCTCATTGAAGCTCTCTTTCTCTCGGATGTTCGCATCAACCACTGCTCTGCTTTTAAGAAGTGGGAGCTCGAAAGTAGTTATTTCTTGTAGGAAAGCCTTATACAATCTCTCACAGTCACTTGGATTATCTGCATCCTTCTCGATCTCAAGTGCAAAGGAGACAAACTTCTTTTGAAGCTTCTTTAGTGGTGGTTCACCCCTGGTAGTTGTGGTGCGAGTCAGAAGCCCATCCCACCTTATTAATGAGTGCCCCTCAGCGCCCCAATTCCCCGAACTCATGCAAGAACACATCAATGCTGCTTAATCACAGCCCAGACCGGGTAATGACCCATTTTCCAATACATATAACCCGGGATGGCGAAATCATCCAAACTTTTCTTGGAAGCAGCAAGCTTCGAACACTACCCAACCCTATTCCCAAAATTTTTCAAAACCTCAGAATTTTCAAACCCCACAAAATATTCATCCTTACCGTCCCTCGACTCAATTTCAACATACTCCTCCTCCACCCCAAAGAAACACAGCCTTTGAGGAGAAAGTGTTGAACGCCCTTCAAGGTTTGGAAACCATTACACAATTGGTGCACTCTCACACGCAATCAATCGCCAAGCTAGAATCCCAGATGGGGCAAACTAGCTAATGCACTGAACAAGCGAGAGAAAGGAAAGCTTCCAAGCCAACCATTAAGTAATCCTAGGGGACAATATATGGCTCAAGAAAATCAACTAAATGCAATTCATCATGAACAAGCCAATGCTTTGACTACCCTAAGGAGTGGACGTGTAGTAGACAATAAGATTGGGGAGGACAACAATAAGGAAGGTGAAGAAGAGGATAAAAATGTGTCAAATAAAAATCTAAAACCTTCTTCTTCCTCTTCAACTAGTCCACCTTCTGCCAAAACTCATATCCCAAAGGCCCCATTTCCTAAAGCTCTTAATTCACCCTCTCCCTTTGGCAAAAAAGGAACTTCACTAGAGGAAATGATGGAGGTTTTCAAACAAGTGAAAATCAACCTTCCGCTTCTTGATGCTATTAGACAGGTTCCCTCCTATGCCAAATTTCTCAAAGACCTTTGTACACAAAAGCGAAAATCTAGGACACATGTGCCCAAAAAGGTCTTCTTAACTGAGCAAGTGAGTTCTATTCTCCAACACAACACCCCTCCGAAATTCAAAGATCCTGGTGCTCCCACCATCTCCTGTGTCTTAGGAAATAATTTTATTGATCGAGCACTCTTAGATCTAGGGGCAAGTGTCAACCTTTTACCTTACTCAGTTTATGAGAAGCTTGGGTTAGGTGAGTTAAAACCAACCTCAGTATCCCTTCAATTAGCTGATCGATCTGTAAAAACACCACGTGGGATAATTGAAGATGTTCTTGTCAAGGTAGATAAATTCTATTTCCCAGTAGATTTCATCGTTCTTGATATGGAACATGAACCTAATCCTAAGAAACAAATCCCCGTGATCCTTGGGTGCCCCTTTTTAGCAACAGCCAATGCGTGCATCAATTGTAGAACAGGGGTAATGAACATATCATTTGGGAACATGAAGGTAAAATTAAATGTGTTCAATGCGGCCGACCAACCCGCGAGGGAAGTTGAGTGTTTTATGATAGACAAAATAGATGACCTCATAGAAGGAGATGCAAAAACTACCTCACTATGTCTGGCTGAAGACAATAAACTTAGCGCTTGTTGGGAGGCAACCCAATTCTCTTAGATTTCTTTAACATTGAGGACAATGTTAGGTTTAGGTTTGGGGATATTTTTAAGTATTTTTAATCATTTTTTGTTTTGTTTGCATCTCTTGCATCCGTTTTCACTTCATAATGTCAGGTTTATCACTTCATAATGTCAGGTTTATCAAAAGAAATAAAAAAATAAAAAAAATAAAAAAATCTTTTTTTAAAAAAAAAATGTGTTCATTTTCATTTTTTATAAAATAATAATAATAATTAAAAAAATTTATTAAAAAAAAGCTTTTGTTTTTAAAAAACCTCATTTCTATACATTAATGCGAGAATGCTAAACACACAAGGTATATAAAATCTAAAAAGCCCAATGACTAGTCGGAAGTAATACAAATTTAAGTTTTTTTTCATTAAGTCTCTCTTAGGGAGTTGTAAGCTAATACTTCGGAATTTCACTACACACTGGCCGACACTTCTAAGGTCTAGGCTCGACATTATATTGATAGTATAGTAGCAACCTTGGACCCTGATGAATCATACTTATCTAATCCAAAAAAAAAAATCATCAATAATAATGGATTTAGTCAGGAACATCGAAAAGGGCTACCTATTGTCAAAGGTCAAGTGGGCTTGTGATGAGAACTCCGAGCATAAGTCCGTAGGGGAGTCTTGATGCCCGACACCTTATGCCAACTGGTGTGAGAGTTGTCGACTGATTGCTCGTTCCACGGAGAAATCACCACAAGAGTAAAAGTGCACAATATATATATAAAAAGGAACAAAAAAAAAAACTCTATATTGACCTTAAAAAAGACAATAGTGTGAAAGCCGTCGTTGTAAAAATTCGAGTAAACTGGAATATTACAAATAAAGCCCGTGAGGTACTAAAGTAAATATCCACAACTCTCGAAATCCTACAGATAAAATGATTTTGAATCAGTGAACAGGTCCTTTCGACCAATCCTTGGAAACTACTGATATTAGCAATATTTTGGAGATCCAAAGCCTTAGCTTGTGAACGGTCCAGATTTCACCGAGCACTCCAGTATAAATGAGTCTTACAACTCTCTAACGGAAACTTAATGACTTCAACTTGAATTGCATCTTGACCTAAGATTTGGGCTGACTTAGTAAATAAAACCGTGTGTGCTTTGAAATTCTTATCATTTATGTATCTTAAATTAGATTTTAATTAAAAAAAAGTTTTTTTTTCCTAGCTAGTATGCACTTGGAATTTGAAGTTTCATCAATCGAATTAAAAAAAAAAAAAAAAACAACAACAACAACAACAAATTAATCATAACAATAAATGATATTGAAGTTTGTGGGTATCTTCACTGGAAACCCTCACAAGACTATAACTCGTCCACTAGGGTAACCTAGGGGTTTAAAGCCTTGTTACATATGGTAAATGTAACCGTGATGCCTGCGAAAGTGAGTTAGAGCTTTTCTTTAATTCTATTTTGCTCGAGGACTAGCAAAACATAGGTTTGGGGGTGTGATAAGTGCTTAATAATTTATAATTTAGTTATCTTTCTATAGCACTTATCAATGTTCTTAAACTGATAAATACATATTTTACCATGAAATTGAATAAACAATGAAATAAATTTAAATTATGGTAAGAGATAAATAATACTTTTCTTAAAACAGACTCTGAATTTGCCTCTCTTCTGGTTGAGATCTTTCATAAAAATATATAAGGAGGAGATTGTGTTGACCCGATTTATTAACCTGATGGAGTTGTAATCAAGCTAAGGGTATAATTAAATGGGCTTTGGTCCTGGTTAGATTGAAAGTTATAATTGTATGAAAAATATTTGATTAACCCTTTTATTAAGTCACAGTCTGATCTGGTTGAGTTCAATCTGAAGCGGTTTAGTAAAAATTAAATGTCATTGGGCTCAAGAACAAGTTCAAGCAAATCAACAATCATGACCCACCTCAAACCCAAAGTCAATTCCCAACCAATGCCTTGCGTGCCTTCATATAAAATTTATAATTTTAAAACAAAAAATAATAATAATAAATAATAATAATAAAATAATAAAATAAATAAAAATAATTTTTGGGAAGAATTACTGGATTCACTGTTCATATGAACAGTATCCCGTGAAAACACTGTTCATATGAACAGTGTTTTTACAAATATATATTTATGTATATATAAATCAAATAATAAATAAATAAATTAATAAATAATATATATATAAGTTCACTGTTTATCTTCTTCTTCTTCCACTGTTTATCTTCTTTCCCCTCCCCGTTACTTATCCTTTCCAGCTTCCCAACCGCGTGCCACCGCATCCATGCTGTCTTCATCCAAATCCAAATCCCCAGCAGCGGATTCCCAGCTCCTCCGCCATCAACCACGTGCGGCATCTCCTCTTTCGGATTTCCATCTCCACGCCGTGACCAGCGCCTCCGCACGGCTGCCATTCCGGGCGTCCGAGACAAGCTCCGCATGCTCCCAGCGTATCACGCCATGGATCCGGCCACCTCCTTCTTCCGCTCCTCCCAGCATCGCGTCCCAGCCGCTCTCGGAGTCAGCCATCCTTCCGCATCAGGCGTCCGGCGATCCCGCATCCATTCCTTCCACGGTCCAAAGAAAGAAGTCGTCCGGAGCGATCTTCCCAGCCATCCCGTAACCAAATCTCCTCCATGATCAACGCTTCCAGCATCCTATGAGATCAGGCATGAGCCCAAGCATCTAGCCGTCCCCCTCTTCCGGATTTGAGCCATCCATCCGCGATCTGTCCTCCGCTTCTTCTTTCGCGATGCATCCGGAGCCAGCCATCACGTTGATCCCGCGGCTCCTCCCATCGAGTATCCCGGATTTGCATCCCCACCGGCACGCTCCCAAGGGATCCATCATCGGGTGAGAGGGTCTATATGAAGAAGCCATCGGCAGGAAGAAAGGGGAGGCCACGGTTTGAAGAACAGAGGAGGAGCCTCTGTTCGGGAGAAAAAGAAGAAAAGAAAGGAGGGGGGGAGAGAATATTTTGGCTATTTTGGGAATAGCGGGAGCGGAAGATTTTTAGATGAAGATGGGAGGTCGTCCGGAAGCCATGCTTGGCTAAACATCCAATCTAGGGCTGGATGAAGCCCTAGCAATGTATCAGGGCAATTGTAGTTCTTACTTTTTTATTATTTTGGAGCTTGTTTAAATTCTTATTTTCAATGAAATATTTCTTTATGATATTTAAATTTCGAGCATGCTAGTTACTAATCATGTTTGCTAAAGCAGTCTAAGATGATCCATGCCTAGGAAGATGAAGTGTGCTGCATCCTAGATTAGCATACTTAGGTAGACACTTCATGCTACACCGAAGATGGATCTTCCTAATACTCTTTATGCTTTTATTTTAAAAGGCTTGTAGCCAAAATTGCATGCCTCTCCAAAAGACAAAAATTAAGAACACAATCCTTGATGCAATGCTATGTGGTGGATTCCAAACCCTAGATCTATTTACTCTGATAAATTCCCATCCGTACTCATAGTTTAATTTAGTTAAATCAAGTTAGCAAATCCTTCTTTTTGATTTATTTTTAAAAGAAAAATAGCTTATTCTTCAATCCCTGTGGACCGACACCCGTAATCACTATCCTACAGGATACGTGCTATTGCGTGGTTTATTTTTGAAATTGAAATAACCGATCAGCATCAAAAGAAATCTATTTTAGCACAAAAAAAATCTATTCTATAAAACATGTAATAAATTTAAATTATAAAGAATAAATATTATAGATCTACTAATATTAAATTTGAAATAAATGTAAATGAAGATAGCCTGAATAAAGACAGGTCGAAGCGCGTAGATGCTGTCCCAAAGAAGTATTTGCCCCATATATGGATCTTTCGACAATCCTTCTTAAAGATACGACGATCCAAAGCTTCTTCTTCGGTACGTCTCGGAAGAAACCAACACAAATCCGATCGGACTTGCAGATCCAACAAAGAAAGAAATAAAAAAAAAATAAAACTTTGCTGCAGAACAAGCAAAAGTAAAAATCAAAAAGTGACCAAAAGGAGGAAGATCATTTTTTTTTAGATTTTTTTCAGAATATTTTCGTCCCAAAAAGAGGAGAAAGGGGGGGTTTATAGCCCTCTTGGGCCAACGTCTCGTTGGCACAAAAAGACAGCAAAAGGTAGCACAAGAAAATGCAATCTGCGGACGCGGCAGCCCGCGAAAGGGCGAGCACGCTCGAGCACGCACAGGCGAGCGCCCGCCAGGCGCGCATGGGCCATGCACCGGGCACGACCCAAGACGCGCGAGCGCGCATGGGCCAAGCGCCTAGCGCGGCCCAAGGCGGTGGGTCAAATACTCTGGGCCGAGCTTCGGCCTGGAAAAAATTATATTTTTCTAACATAAAGAGCCAAAGTGAAAAGAACAATTATGAAGTATTTTACCTCTTCATATCTCTCTTTTCTATGTTCCAACAATAACCATTGATTACTAATTCAAACAATATCTTCTCAGTTAAGAGAGCAGATTACCAGCACAACACTCCAGCATTCCCCACCACCTTCAGCCTTGTCTTTTGTCCAGAGTTTAGAGCATTCGTCCATAACACCCAGAACTACAAACCTTAACAGCAGTTCAATCCAAGAAAACAGGGTAACAGAAGGAATAGATCAAGAACCCTTGCGGGTGAGAAGCGATCGTACCGAGGAAGGTGATCCGCATGCCGAGGGCGCAGAAGGTGCAGTCCTCCTGGGAACGGCGGCGACGGCGGCCCTGGTGCATGGTAGCCTGGTACTGGGGCGGCGGACGGCGAGGAGGGTGCAGCGGGGGCACCTGGGGGACTCGAAGACAGCCGGGGCGCCGCCCTCCCGGTAGACGGCGAGGCATGTGAGGGACTCGCCGGAGTACGTCGGAATCAGGCGGAGAAGGAGGAAGCCGAGAAAAAAAGAGGTTCTGTACGGACATGGAAAAGAGGTTCGCTTGGAAGTCAGAAAGCGTTGGGGTGGAGGAAGGGGGGAGCCCAAGGGAGGAATGAAGAAGAGGGAGCCGTTGGGGAGAGATCCCAAGGGAGGAATGAAGAAGAGAGAGAGAGCCGTTGGGAGAGAGCCCAAGGGAGGAATGAAGAAGAGAAAGAGCCGTTGGTAAGAAAGAGCCCCAGGGAGGAATGACGAAGAGAAGCCGTTGGGAGAAAAAGATCGAGGAGAAACAAAAATTTCAAGTGGGAACCAAGAAGAGGTGATAGCCGTTGGGAATGAAGGACCGACTCGTGGATCCTGAACGGCAAAATTTTGTGGGAACCGAGAGAAGAGAGCCGTTGGAATTTAAAGGTTCAGCTCAGGGGTACCTGGCAAAATTCAAGTGGGATACCCGCATTCGGTTCAACATATTTAAGAGGGATCGGCTCTTGGGTCTGGGTCCCACCATATTCGGTTCAAAAAGAACCTACCCAACTAGGTATTATTGTAAGGCTAGCTAGAACAATAAAACTAAACAAGAGTGTGATCGCATAACGTAATTACATGCCTTAAACTTTATAATAATACTACTAATTAGCATGTAATTATAAAATTATGAAATGAATTAATTTTATTGCTCCATATTAGCACATATTAAGTAATAATGTTCTAGAAAAATATACAAGAAATATATACAAATGCGACGGCCTTCCAAATCTATCAACCCACATTTAATATGTGCTAAATCTCCAAAGAATGGCAGCAAGATATATCTTAAATATATTTTCAAATTTTGCAAGCCAAATTTTCCAAAAGTGGTGAGTAATGTTTTGTATGTACATATTGGCTTTCCAACAATGTGCTAATTTTTCCAATAACGGTCAGCCATATTTTGTATGTGCATGTTAACTTTCGAAGGCTCCCCTCAAGTTGGAATCTGGAGATTAACCAAGCCCGAGGAAAATATAATTATGACCAAGAGTCCTAGTGAGCATATCAGCAATTATTGTTTAGAAACATAGACTGCTTTGACATTATGCCAACTTGGAATTTTCACAGACAATCTAGCAATCTATTTCAATATTGCTTTGTCCTTTCATGATATATAGGATTAATAGCAATATGCAAAGCTGTCTAATTATCACAAAATAAGTTTGGCCGGTTGATATAGTGAGATGTCCAAATCATGTAACAGCTACTGAAGCCATTTAAGTCCACAGCACTAGCCATGTAAGATATTTTACCTCATCTGATGAGTGAGATACAGTCGATTATTTGTTAGCGTGCCAAGAAATAGAACTCCAGCCCAAAAATATATAGAACAAGTGGTTAAACGTTTCTAAACCTTTAGTAGTCTTTCAAGAGTTAGAGAACCTATTAGTTGCTATAGTTTGATTTTTTAAGCAAATATTACTGGAACCACCTCGCCTAATTCAATTCTCTCTCTCACCTTCCTCCATCTACCCTGTTCCAATCTCTCTCTCCCTCTCCTCGCTTCCAATTACACCTTTCCTGATCTCCTCTCATCCAAATATCATTGCAACCACCGTCCTACCTCACTTCTGATCTGTATTTCCTCTCTTCTCAATCCAAATCATCATTGTCGTTGATGACATTCTTTTACTTATTTGGTGGTTGCTCTAGTTTTTTTTATTATCTCTCCTTTCTGAAAAAGCTGCAACTGTCCATAGTTTAGTTTCTCTCACCTCTCTTTTTCACGATCTAAATTGCAGGACTTCCTGTCAAGGTTTTGTAGACTATCAACTAATTCTATTCTCTTTTCTCTATTTTCAACAAATCCGGTATATCAAGTACTGCCCTTGACTTCAATTTCCTGCAAACCCTTCCATCCTACATAAATTATTCAACCTCTTCTTGCCACCCTCACCTTTGCCTGGGGGAGACAAACTGCTTGCCTCACCTTAGGTTAGTGAGAATCCCTGCTAGTAGATGCAACAACAAGAGACTTGGATAAATTGCCTTCCTTTTGTGGAACAATGCACCTAGATTTTGGATAGATTTGGATAACTATAGTTGCTTGGTTACCTTGCTTGAAACAATTATAAGAACTCCTTGCTTAGTTATCATTCCATGTCCAAACCTTAATATCCAAAAATGCAGAACTATCAAAAACCAGAGGAAGTTAAAGAGTATTGTTTTATTACTGACAAGTAGATAGGAAACTTAAGCAAGCACACATAGACCAACACAAGCCATCACGTATAGGTCATATGTGTACAATTTATTCAGCTGCATGATGATTCTTATGCAATGTTATAAGACTATGCAGTTCAGCAGTGCATCAACGAGCTTCAACGGCATGGCCACCAACTTCCTTCTTTGCAAAAGTTTCAAGATACTCTTTCCTGCAAACATTCAGCCAATATAACGCCACAACTGTCAAAATTCAAAAGGCGAGCACTCCAGATAAAAAGAAACAGGAACTTTGTTTTACCTAGCAGGGAGATCATCATGTGGCCGGTTATACGGAGTCCAGATGGGCTCGCCCACAAAGAGCCGCATTGCCTAGAAAGACAATATGTAGTTAAAATAAGCAGGTAAAGAAGCACAGGTTTTAAAGCCATAATGTTTAGATTCATTTGATTCTGAACCTCAGAATTCATAATGTTTTATTTTATTTTATTTATTTATTATTTATTTTCTTTATTTATTTTTTATTTTTTTGCTTCAATGGTACCTCACACTACAAGCATATGAGAGTATCCATAAGAGTCGTGGACAAGAAGACGATGAAGGGGAAAAGGGGTGGACTCAAATAAAACATATACACAACAAAGAAGACATTCATTTGGAGTAGGTGCCCCGTTAACGATAAAGGATAGACCAGGCGCTTGGTTCATTTTATATCTCCAAGATTTTATGAGATTGATTCTCCAACTCGACAAGGATAAGTGGTAAACTCTTACAAATACTCTTTGTAAATGATTTAAACTTCTTCACTTCTTAGACCTAATATTGATAATGACTTGATGGTTAAAACAAATTATGAAAATTCTCCTCTAGGATCTAATCACCGGTGTAAATGGGAATTGCATACGTGGTCTGTTCTCAAGTATTTATGGTTATGTGAGGATCCTAAGTCCACTGTGGACGAAACAGTGCATATAATCAAGCAAAAAGTAACCATATAAAATAATAGAACCTGGAAACAGCTGATAGTCATGCCAAATAGTTCCTTGGTTGCACATGACATGAACATGTTCAAGAAATCAAGTAACAATGGGATACCTTAATGTAGTTGTTTGTATCAAGCGTAAAACGATGGTAAATTCCAGCAGGTAAGACAATCATGCCACCCTTCTTGACTGCTATACGAATCCAGCGATCATTTTCATCTCTCACATCAAAGTACCCTTGAAAGAAAAAAGTGAAGATTAAGAAACTAGAAAAACATAAGACAATGGTATTCTTGGCTCAGAAATAATTCCAAACATGCAAAAACTCTTACCACTTCCTTCAAGGCAATAGCGGATCTCTTCATCAGTGTGCAGGTGCTCTTCAAAGAAACTCTTTATCTTATCCTCGTAGTTTGACAGCTTTTCTGGACAAACATCACATATGTCCTGAAAAACCATGCCAAACAATTCATGATCTATCAGAAACTCTTTATCTTCTCCATCTCTTTGACACAGAAAAGAAGAAAAGATAACGACAAACCATGTAAGAATAACCTCGTGCTTCACGAATTTTTTTCAGGTCCCCATCAGTTTCATAGTTACCACCAGTGAGACGCCAGCTGACTATTCCCAGTTCTACATAGGAAAAGTACTAACAGGTTTCCCTCACTAGTTCACAAGTGCATTGGAGAGAGATGAACAACATAATTACATATTTATATACAAAGATATGAACCTGAAAGTTTCTCCAAAGAAACAAACTCCTTGGGCTCACGGTGATGGGGAAGTCTCTGGTCTCCATCATCATCATCCATATACCAAGCTTGAAGAACCTCCTCCTTGCCATCCTGAATTGAACAGAAAATAAAATATAATTGTTTATTGTACCCTTAGCTGCTATAAGTTTCTATCTGATTACAAATGCTTGGGTGTTTAAACCATGGTATGCTGTACTGTACCGAACCGGACGATACCAAGCATACCATACTGTACCGGTTCGGTACCAGTATGGGAGACATACCGACCTTCGGTACGTCAAAAAAATTTCATACCATACCGTACTGATACTATGCTAGTGTAGCACCAGTACGAGTCCGATACCGGTACGGCGAACCTTAGTTTAAACTAAGCTGGATCATTTCTGGTGTGTTTCCACAACGTGGCAGGTGACCGGCTGAAAGCAAAAGGCTAATTTACAATTTTATGATTGCATTTTCACATTTCTGCATCTAGGGCAAAGAAGTCTAGTCGACTTGTAATCGAGGAGAAAATTTCTTCAATTTTTAACATCAGAAGATAAGCCATTTGTTATGTTGACAAAGGTGAGCACCTCCTGGCTAAAATCATGTAGTTAGGATATCTACTGATTTTGACCAATCTAAGATTGACTTAGATTAGGCTACATATATATCCCTATTAACAGTCTCTACAATTCTTTAATTTAGGATTTGGAATGTTGAATTCAAGCAAGGAGGAGAAACTTCGCAATTTCTTTGAATTTTAGCATCAGAAGGCAAGTGGATTTTAATGTTGACACAATGACATCACCTTTTACTTTAAATCGTGTGGTGCTGTGTTATATGGGCACACGTGTCTAGCTCCAAAATTCCATGTTAGATACGTATCAGACACTTGGATACTTACAAAAATCTTTGGAAGCCACTTTTAGATATTGGAAGAGTTCAACTCTTCCAACAATGAGTTTGATCATCTATTTTGATATTATCTGTTCATTTCAGATATTGGTAAAAAATATAGATACTGAAACAACTTTACAAAATATTATTTTTTTAAAACATTAAGTTAATTTGGATGTTTGAATGAGAAACATGTATAATGAAGGATTTGACAAACAATGTTTTTTCAATATTTTCTTTTTAATGCTTAAACGAACAATATTTAAAGGTACAAATATATGATTTAGTTAAAAATATAATTTATCCTACGCGTTCCCTTTGTTGAGTTAGATACTTAGATATGCATTGGAATCTGATTCTTGTATTAAAGCAACCGATGACTTAGTTTAGACTTTGTAAATATCATGATGAATCGACTGCAATTCTCATTGTCTAGGCTTTATGAGTATCACTATCAAGAGATATCTTCAACTCCCGTATATCTTTCTCCCAATCTCTCACTTCCTATGCTTCCACCTCTCCACCACGCCTCTCATTTCTTCATAATCTCCTCAAATGTCCTTTTCAATCACGTATCTTCCCATACTCTATTTCCTCGCAACCCCTTCCTTTGCTATCATGTATCTTCTCACTCCCAAGAATCAACTCCCCTATTTATTATCCTATTTATTATACAAACTTTATCTTTCCAAAATTTCTTCACTACTTAGTTTTTCCTCCTAACATGTTAGCACAAGCCCATTTTCTTCCTGTATCTCCTAGTTCTTCTCTTAGTAGCAGGAATCTTTTAGTTGAGGTGTTGCAACTACTTCGACATCTCCTTGGAAACTCATCCCTGCACCCATTTTCTTATCAAAAGAATTTAGAGACCTGCTTACCTGCACCCACACCTGAATCCACTCTTGCACTTGCACCTGCTTGTGGTAACTATGGGTCTTTTATCTCCCTCTTCTACCATCCTAGTTCTTCTATCTCCTCTTGTTCATTCTATTTTTTCTCTCCTTTATCTTTTTCCTCCTCTTTAATAAATTATATACCATGAGGTAATATACTGAACACTGCCAATGCCACTACTTGTGTCAAGCACACTAGCATGCAAGTAGCACTATGACAGTGCTACATGCCAACGAGACACTATATATAATGCATACTCTCCCTGCCAGATTATATGTGCCGACTGGCACTTTAATTCATGAGCAAAATACATCTTTATCCCAAGACCCTGAAGCAAGCCCTTTTAATCTTGGGAACCTTTATATCTAGATACTTCAGCATAGATTTTCCCAGCATACAATCATTCAACAATGTAAACCAAATCTGATCCATTTGAAGAACTTGGCAAGTAATTAAGCCTCTGGTCTCCCTTTAATTAGTTGTTGAATAACCACTGACATCATGGGCCAAGAAATTGGTAATATTTAAAAAGACCCCTTACCCTGCCTTGCATACTACCTACACAATTCCCTAGCACTAGGCCTAATCCAAACCAGCAATGATTGCATCCAATAAATCACTGACCACTCAAGTGTATCCTTGCAACTACATCATACCTTAGACCACTTAAGTATAGGCTTACACAAGGTTCGCCGTCTTAGTACCAGACCCCGTACCAGTGCCATACTAGCACAGTGTCGGTACAATATGGTACGAATTTTTTTTGGCGTACCGAGTATCGGTACGCCATCTATATCGGGTACCAGTACCGAACCGGTACAGTACGGTATGCCCCATACTGCCCAGTTCAGTACGGTGTGACGTACATAGGACTTGCAACTAGTAATTGAACACATCTCCATAATTGGATCTTTTGTACATCAACACACTCAAGCATAGGCCTACAACCTTGTTAGGTCCAAACCAAGACAATCAAGACCTGCATTTGACCTGATTTTCTTTCTAAGTCAAGAGTTTGGACAAGTACACGCTCCATTAGCTAATCAAGTCGGATTGGCTCAAATCCACAGAAAACTTCTCTATGGCCAAGGCAAGCAAGACATATACCTAATAAAATGCACATTCTGGTCTAGATATGGCCACATCTAAGTCTAGGTTTAATGCAACTATGCAAGACAAAAGGAACATGCACTAATTTTTCTCTGTTTAGAATGAAGACTAATAACAACATAGTCACGAGTAAAGAAAATTTAAAAAGGCGGTTAGTGCAGATTGCTACCACCAATTTTATTGATATGGAGATGATTCAACCTCAATCAAGACTTCAAACTTCTAATAAATAGCCTAAATATCCAATCTACAAACATGAAAAAGGCAACAAGGTGAGCTATAACAGGTCAGGACATGGATTTTTTGAGTTGGATCAAACTGAGGCCTGTCAGATCAAGTCATCAAATGCTTTAACCTTAGTTACCAAAAGTGGGTGTACGTGCAAAACCGGACTCATGTGTGGGTATGGGGAAGTAAAAACCCTTTTAGTTAAAAAATTCTTACGACGCAGGCACAAGAATGAGTTTCTAGGAAGATTCAAAAATGAATGTGCCATCCTAAGTGCAAGGCTCCTGCTACTAAAGTTTTACCTGCTGTACACCCAGTAAGTACACAAACTGACTTGACACCAGGTCAGTAGAAAAAAATATGGCTCTGACCTTATTTTACAAATGGGCCACTTTCTAGACACAATCTCTATCTACAAGTTTAAAAAACCAGGATCTGACTCATTTGTGAGCCTACTCAAGTGGCAATAAGAATAAAAAGCACCGACAATGCAATGTGCATTGACAACAAAATAATGCAATATCTAAAGCTATTCGTTGGATACATATTACCTTTTAGAGATACCAATTCAACCATATACCTTAATATTGAATGATTTAAATTAGATTTCCTCAAATTAAAAAAAAAAAAAACAATCTTTGTTTCTCATGCTAAACTTTGATGTCTTGCAAGTAAGTTTCTAATGTTTATAGTGCAAAAATTATATTCTTTCAAATGTACATCATGATTTTGGAGGCTTATCACAACATTCTTATGTCTACTAAAGGCATATATTGGACCTTGTTCTTAGTGCACACGATTACCCTTCTCCTTAAAAAGAAAGTTTACCCAATAATAGAATAGCAAGATAGGAAGAATAACCAAGAGTAGAGAACTCTCAAACTCACATAACATGGAGAAGAGAACTAGAATTTTTATTCAATTCAAGATAGTGTTATATAATGGCTAGGCAACCCTATTTATAGATGTAGGATCCCTTGAACCTATACATGACTGTGTCCACATTCATTTCTTGCTGAAAAGGTAAGAGAATTTACAAATAAGGAAAATAATCATAGAAAAGAATCTCCCCTATAATCTACTAGGATTTGATTTGGTACAAATGCGAAAAGTCGTCGCAGAAATAATCATTATCTCTCCTCATGATTGGATTGGATCTGTAATTGACTTAATATCGAGCCTTTCTAAGTCTGCCTAAAAAGTTGATGATATCAGCCTTATTTGACCATATCTCTAAGGTTTGTTTTCTTCATTTATAGGCTTCCCAAACTTATGTTGGGCCTAGTGCTGAACCCCTTGGTTCCTCTAGTCAGTCTCAGACATAAACTGAGTCAGATATATGTCCGCTATGTGGCATCAGTTCAGAAGTTGCCCTTTGGTTCTAAAATTTTTTCTCAATCATTTCAAATAATTCAGTTTATATCATGCCAAAACCAGTAAAGTCCAAGCCTAATACCTTATTGGAATATGCTTTTAATGTTTCTTTAGTAGGATAACAAGACCTTATAGAGTTCCCTCTATGTGGAAGTTATATAGCTAGTTCCAAGACAGTCCAAGTGGGAATATCTTTATGAAAAGTCACACCCACAAACTTAAGCATATCTTAGTGAATCATCAAAAAGTCATAAATCCATTTCTTCATCATGGGTTGCATCATAGAACTCATTAGGAATATTATTCTTTGATTGTTTCTTTAGTAGGATAACAAGACCTAAAAGAGTTCCCTCTATCTGGAAGTTATATAGCTAGTTCCAACACAGTCCAAGTGGCAATATCTTTATGAAAAGTCACACCCACAAACTTAAGCATATCTTAGTGAATCATCAAAAAAGTCATAAATCCATTTCTTCATGGTGGGTTGCATCATAATGTAACAACAACTCATTAGGAATATTATTCTTTGATTATTTTAGGTTGATTAACGATGGATGACTTGAAAAGTAAGATGCCAATCAGAAATGTTAGGTAAGCAAGGTGCTGGGCTAGATTAAGGATTCAAAATTGAAATGCAAAGAATAATATTCTGATAAAATTCAATACTCATCATCAATCACAAGTGCCATACCAACCAGTACCATCTGGTACTAGGCATACCATGTTGTACCTCTAAGATACTTGTATGATACAAGGCCAGATAGGGTACTATACAGATATCTGGTACAGCTACTGTCTCACCTCTAACAATGTATCATGTGTCATGTCAGTACGGAATATAACGTTAGGGGTGCAAATGGGTCGGGTCGGATCGGGTCCTAGGTGACCCCGATCTGACCCGGTTTTTTGTTCGGATCTTAATTTTGGACCCAGACCCGACCCAATTGAAGATCGGGTCGGGTCGGGTCCGAGTTGGGTCCGGGTCGGATCCGGATCCGGGTCGGGTCGGGTTCGGGTCCGAGTCGGGTCGGGTTCGGGTTCGGGTCCGAGTCGGGTCGGTTTTTTATATTTTTGGGAAAGAATTTGGGCAAATCTAATTTGGTCATATCATAATTATACGGTGCTGGGTGACCCATGACTTGAAAGACTTGCAATTGATCTCCAGTCAGAACAGATGACCCCGACTTACTAACTAAGTCGGTCTACAAGCCAAATTTCATATCACACTATTTTTTGTCCATATGACTGATTGGACGGAACTTGGTGTCTCCCAGCTCCCCTCTCACAAAGACAAAAAAAATCCCAGGCCTTCTTCCAAAATCCAATTCCTTTGCAGAAAACTGGCACATGACCCATATTCAGTTCGGTGCTCCCTCACTTCCTCCCTGTAAAAGTTAAAAAAAAACAGAAACCAAAAAACCGAAGGAAAAAAAAAAAAAGAAAAGCCAGCTACCGAGACACCAGAGGTATCAACAGTGTAATAGACCAAGAGAGGATCCTGACGGACCAATAGTGCCACGACCCACATAAAAAAAAGAAAAAAAAACTCTCTTTTGCTTTTTCCCCCCTCTCTCTTTCTCTCTTCGGGTCCATTCGGGTCGGGTCGGGTCCGTTCGATAAACCCAGACCCGATCCAGAAAATGATTCGGGTCCAATTTTAGGACCCGACCCGGACTCGCGAGTCCTAAAATTCGGGGCCAGGTCGGGTCTACGCGGGTCGGGCCAGGTCGGGTCTCGGATCAACCCGACCCATTTGCAGCCTTATATACCGTACAAACCTGTATTATATAGGTAATCTACCAAAATGGCGCTCAATACTAGTACAGTAAACGCTGGTCACAATGATAGCTCAATGGGGTCTTACAACACAATATGATACATATTAACTAGTGGAACCATAGGTTCAGCCTACTTAGAACACATTATCATACATATTAACAAGTGGAACCATAAGTTCAGCCTTTGCAAAACAACAACTATATATGTTCCATCCCAACAAATTCTTAAGCTAAAACATTAGCTAGATTAGTCATTTCAGACCTCAAATTAACAATGGGCCCCTACATGGAACTTCAGTTCGGTTGAAAAGAAACATATGGCATAAATGATTTTAAGAGACTAATTGCCAATCAAGAAGAGGTAAAATACTAAATGTTACGAATGGGTAGGCAAAAAGTAAACAAGGAACATTGTACAGTCATTCCCTTCACCAAGTTCTTCATGAGGAACTATTCTTTCACTAATCAATCAAAACAGAAGCAACAATCAATTAGTATTGCAGTAATTCCTTGAGATTGTTAGAAAAGTAGGGATTTAGAGAATTCATATTTTTGATAATTAAGAAAACATAAGTCCATTCAATAGTGAGAAAAGTTGGTGAACAAAGTCTATATACTTTGGTGAGCGATGAAAAAGGCAAGCCTTTATACATCAATACTCCACATGCTCAAAAACAAACTTCAAGGTCAAGATTGAAAATTGTGTTTCAAAATGGGAAGCTTATAAGCCAGTTGAGGAATGTCTTGCCCCATGATCTTTGTCTGAAGGATATAAGCCTAGGTTGAAGCTTAGTTGTAGAAGTGGGTGTGGGTGAGGGGTGGATTCAGGTGCAAGTGTGAGGAAGGTGGGTCTCTTAGAAATAAATAATAAGAAATTTCTCAGAACCAAGTGGAGTACAAGATTCCAGGGAGATTTGGAAGAAAGTGTGCCACCCTAAGAAGAAGATGTCTACTTCCTGCTTATCTCGATGGTTTTTTTGCCAATTTCAACTGAAACTGATTGAAACAAACTGAGAGTCCTAAATTTAGCAAATTTTTGATAATCAAAAATCAATTTCAGTTCAATTCCTTAGTTCTTTTGAGTTTTTAGGTTTTTTTTCTTTTCTTTTTTTGGGTAGGGGGCGCAGGGGGGAGGGGCGGGGGAGGGGGTGGTGGTTGCCCGCGCGGGGGGGGGGGGGGGGGGGGGGGGGGAGGAATTGTTGGGGAGAAAGAAGCAACCTCCCTACCTCTTGGGACATTTTGAAAAGGAAACAACATGAGGAAATAAAAGGCATCGCAGAAGAACCAGGCAGATGCCTATTAATTGATCAGATATTTCTTTTAGAAGGGAACTTACTAGCGGGTGATAAATTAAGCCTCTGAGAAGTGCCTCTGTTTACATCTGATATATTGCAAATTCTAAGAACATCTGGGTTTTTCAATAGATTGTTTGAGGAAAGAATGAGGAGAGGGGTTTATAAGTAGATCAACCACCCAAAATTTTGTATACTTACAAGATCTAAGCTCAGATATTCAAGTTTTGAACTCATATACCAAAACTATATGGCTTAAAGTCATCAGACTGTCATTAAAAAATATAAGGGCAATTACATTGTAATAAAAACATGATTGTTTTTATAATAATTTCATGCGAATGGAATTGTGAGAAAAAGTCAGATAAATTTGACTTTAACCTTCTTACTCCTGAAGTAAATTTCATTATCTAATCCTATCGTGATGCAAAACATTAGAAATATCCAATTGGACACACTAACTTTCCCTTTTATTATTTTATATATTAAGTAGCTATATCTGCATATACTTACTTACCAAATGCACAAAAATTCTTTCATTGTGTTCGAAAACTGAAACATACAACCTACGTTGCACTAAATATATATCTATTCTATGACCTAGAATTGAATTGAATTTGAAAAATCTGGTCCCATTGGATCCACAAAATTTTAAGTTTTTGGACCTGAGGAGAATAAGAATCCATTCTATTTGTTTCGGTGCATAATAGTTGAATCTATAAACCTAGAGATTGCAAACAATGCCTTAAACTTCTTGAAATTATTCTGCTTTTCAACTTTTGTCAAAAAAACAAAGTTAATATGACCAAGACTACCAAAATAAAACTCAAGCAGCTTAGTCAAAATCACATCCAAAGATAAGTTTTGAATCTAAGATGAATCACCATCCAACCACAGTACAACAAAAGATGTTTCACCAATCTGAGACTGATGAATGAAATTGGCCCTCCTTTGAGACTATAGAAGATCATAGCAGTCCAACTCATAGCACCTTTTACCTTTGACAACATATTCAAGAAGCGCATGTTTTCTAATTTAATCATCATAGAGTAAATCGCTGATAGGGAGAGATCATGTTAGGCTCTCGCCTCCATGAAAGCGACCATCTATGAAGAGATGATTAAGTGAACTACACATTAAAAAAGCATGAAGACTTTGTGCGGTTAAAAGCAACGAAAAAGAAAACCTAATATTTATAGATCCAGCCCATTGTAGTTTACTTTTCCCACATCGTTTTTCTCTTTTATGCCTCAGTTCTATGAGCTTCCCAACACAAAGCAGCATCCGGCAAAGAAAGGTTTAATCCGTTCTCCGTGAAAAAGATTAAGGGTCGATCAGGATCTCAATAACACAAAGCATATCAAAAGAGAAGGACACCAAACATCAAAAAAAGAAAAGCAGTTACGATTTCATCTCAAGAACAAGAAAAATTGGAATTGGTTGAAATTTTGTTAAAATCTTCAGATGCCGATCAAAATTTTTGAGGGGAAAGAGGAAAGGATTTACCTGGAAGTAGGTCTCCATCTTGCCCCTTTTTTCTCTCCTCTCGCGCGATTCCCGAAACTTCGAGGCAACGCGCAGGGGTTTTAAATAGGACCAAAACTTCGCGGAGTATAAAACACGGTGTCGGAAAAGATTTGTTCGATCCCGGTTACCATCCTTCGGCGCACCCCATCATACACACGAATTGTTCCCGGGCCCACATGTTGCTGATTTCGCAGCCGCATCATAACATTCCATCCAATAATCGTGCGGCACGTGGCCAGAAACTCTGTGCAGGAAATTGGCCCCTGCGAGTTGAGGTGAGCGGTGACGAGAGGGCGTATTTGACTGCGGCTACGTTTCCCCAACCAACACTCCAGGACGGATGGGAATCCGGTGATACATTGATGCACGAGCGTTAAGGTGTTTAATTTATAGAGTACATTTTGTTTTAGCTTGCTCGTGACCGTGGATAATAACTTGGCGGGGTCGGTTTCGGCGACACGTAGTATTTTCTTTGGAGAGAACACTTGCGCCCAGATTCATTGAACCTGGTCAAATTTTCAATTTGAAAACAGATACGTCACCTGGATTTTTCAGTGGGCGACATGGATTGTATCTGAGAGAGATTCACCTGGAAGAAAATCGAGGGTGGCACACTGGGGCACACACTGCGACAGAGGGGCAATTTCTGCCTCAAAATATTTAAAAAATTATAGAAGATTATCGCTTCTTTCAAAATATTCATGTTTGAATAGCCCTCCTTCTTCTTCTTGGATGGTCTCTTTTATAGCATATCATTTTGGAGATTTTCTCTAAATGAATCAGACGAATATTCTTGACCTTTTTTTGTCAGCTTTTTTTTCCTAGCTTTATTAACCATAAAAAAAAAACAGATACGGCACCAGATACGGCGTAGCCGAGTGATGTCATGCAGCGCCGGGGATATCTCCTGCCACCGTGGCATGAGGGTAGGTGACTTTGAGGGATGAAAAATTCTTATACGCAAGCAATTGTCTACCGTACATCCTATAAACTAGCCGTTGGGATCGTCTATAGTCCACTGCTGAACTAGTGAGATCCAATTATGACCATCCGTCTATCGTGCCATGGTTTGATTTTGTATATGGTAGGGTCTCATGCAATCATTGCCATTGAGCAATGTTTTAATGGCAATGTTCAGAGATACATATATAGCGATGCTCGATATTTATCTCTTGGGTTCAATCATGGACCGGAGAGGATCTAAGCTCAGTACATTTCTTTGAAATTAAACCAATTGAGGTAACCAAGCCCCAAGTAAAACCCAAAGAACCTTCTGCGCGCATAAACAAGCACCTTAAAGCTTTTTCTTGCCTAATGTATGGAAGCCAAAGATTTATTTAGTATGGATTAGAAGCCAGATGGCTTAAAAAAGGAAAGATTGTTAACATAAAAGGTAATAATATCTTTTCATACTTAAGCCAATTATATTTTTACATCCTTATTCAAATATCTTACGGAAGGGTGTCATTACACAAAAAAAAAAAAAAAAGATTAGGGCAATATATATATATATATATATGCGCGCACGCAAATATTAATTTTTAAAAAATAAATATATAATATATCATATTTACAAGAGTAAAGGTAAAAAAAAAAGTAATAATTATAATAAGAGGAAGGTACTCTGACATTGATTAAATATCAGACGGGTCTCCTCTCTCCTATTCTCACAGGAGAAAAAGAAAATCAAAAAAAAAAAAAAATAGTTGCATTGTTTCACTGAAAATATGTGCCTTAAAGAAAAGAAAAAAACTCACTTCTTCATCATCTTTTTTTTGGATTTTTTTAAATGTAGTCATGCTAGAATTGTACGATGTATCCAGCTTACCCAAAAAAAAAAAAAAAGGGCTCCGAATACAAAGCCTTCCAACACCTCCCTCGGTGGCCCTTTTTTAACTCAAGCAATCAAACACCATCCCAATGATTTGGATTTCACTTGTTAAACAGATCGCTGGTTTTTTTACTCAATACTGGAAATCAAATATCAAACAAATATTTGTTTGCAGGCAAGCTCATTCAACTGCAACTATCATCTGATTAATCAATCATGGTGAATTCAGATCAAGATCCAATGGGTTGATTCACACGACCTCGAAAGAGATGCATGTTTAAATGGTGGCTTAAAATTTTAGGCAGCAGATTTCCACATCATACAAACTTTTCTACTAGTAAATATCAGAACATATTTAGAAAATCGCAGTATATATATTTAAGATTTAAGAAATTGATAGATTACTCTTTCCCCAGATAAAAGTAAGGTTGATCTTGATAAAATATGTTATAAGTATGCAAACAACATTATATCTGCATAATAATGTAAAGAGAAATGAGCAACCACTCCCTCATTCCACTGGAAAAATAGGCCCTGCGATCATCAATAGTCAATAGCCTTAATGGAAAATGGAAAAACAGCACTACTATAATAATAATAATAATAATAATAATAAAAATTGTCGATGAGCAGCCAAGGTTAATTTCATGTCCCAAGTTCTATATTTCCATTCAAGCAGAAAGAAAACATGACAATTTTCCTACTCTCTTCTGAAACTAAAAGTAGAGCTTCAACACCTCAGTGATTAAGAATATTTTCTTTGATTAATAATTCTTTCCTCAAACAACAAATTTAAGTCACGAAATTGCACACATGGAGTTTGAGTAAATAACAAGGGTTGCACAATGGGAGTTCCCACATAAAGCAACATAGCACATCACTAGTTAGTCTACAGCCATGGACTCAGAGCCACCACCACTACCATCTTCAATGCTAATCTTCTGCTCTTCCATGATAGCTCGGAGCTCATCTGCCAGGCTCTTCTGTTCATCCTCAACGGTATTCTGCAATTCATCAACCTGTAGAAAAGAAAGAAATAAAGCAGTAGTCATCATCATTCAAGCAACATCAGCAGGACTTCCCATGATTAAAAAAGCCGGTTTTATAGGTTTCAATAATTTCACATCATGGTCACAAATTTGGTGTTTTGAGATAATTTTGCTTGAGAGAAAATAGGAAAATTTGCTAAAAGTTCAGAGAGAATTTGGATGTATATCCACATGAAAACAGGCAAATGAGAGGTAATAGCAACTGACAAGAACATCATTCTTGGTGCAAAAAAAAGGAACAAAAAACTGACGAGAGCACCACCACCAACAACATATAGTCCAGGGTTGTCTTGTGAATAAGTTGTAAGCAATGTGTTAACAATTCAGTTGCTTAAGAATGGCTTGAAGAATTATTCAGCCAAATGAAAAATTTGCAAACAATTTCAGAATTTTTTCTAATATTAGAGATATTGCCACATTCATCTTATATCGTTCCATCTATTGAGACTAGAAGCTTCAATAAGTAAACAAGGTTAAATAAAACATTGAACACTAGCTCACCACGTGCAGCAAAAGAGAGAATTGTTTCTTGCGGAGATCCAATGTCCTCACACATGCAGCATTCTCTGCCTCCAAAGTAGCAATTTCCTTCTCAAGATCTGAGATACTTTTCTGGGTTTCTGACCTTGGGGGCTGCAAAGCAATCAGCTTCCTGATGGCCTCACACTCCTCCTTGTGCTGCCTCTCGATCTTGCTCTCCTCGAGCTGTTTCTTTAAGTGCTCGATATCAGCCTGAGCATGTAAGATTTGGCGTTGGATTTCTTCTTGCAGCTCATTGAAGCTCTCTTTCTCTCGGATGTTCGCATCAACCACTGCTCTGCTTTTAAGAAGTGGGAGCTCGAAAGTAGTTATTTCTTGTAGGAAAGCCTTATACAATCTCTCACAGTCACTTGGATTATCTGCATCCTTCTCGATCTCAAGTGCAAAGGAGACAAACTTCTTTTGAAGCTTCTTTAGTGGTGGTTCACCCCTGGTAGTTGTGGTGCGAGTCAGAAGCCTATGTTTAATTATCACATCATCTTCAAGAGGACCAAAAGCATAATGTCCAGCCATCTCTTCACCCCTCCCAGCAGTTTTTCTTCCTTTAGCTAGCATCTGGTTGTTTAACAGTTAATTACTTCCATATTCAGCACAGAATGGGTGTCAATACATAAAGGAAGAGTTGTATTTGTCAATATTGGATGACCAATGAAACTTTTGACAATTACAGTGAGGGATTACCATTAACGACAAAAACTTCTCATGAAAAAAAATTATATAGCTATGTTGCTGTATATGATAATGAATATAATTCAAGAACATTGGGTGAGAATGAAGAAATGATGAGGACTATAAAAAGCTCTTTTTTCACCCTATATACTGCAAAAATTACTGATAAACTACAACTCATCTCAACTCAACTAAGCCTTAATCCCAAACTAGTTGGGGGTTGGCTACATGAAACCTTTTCACTGACAAACTACAGGCTCTCCATTAATGTAAAACTAATACTATTTTCATCAATAACAGGTTAAACAATTATGATCAATATAAGGTACAGGAAAACAAAACATGGCCACTCTTTTTCCTCCTTTTCAGTTAACAGGAGCAAAGAATAAAACACTCAGAAGAATGCTGATGGTTAATCATGCACAAAAGAAGAGTCTCCCAACATGATAAGCTGGAGTCTTCCAAAATCCCAATCATATTAACATTAAGAGTCATCCAAGCAAAACCTGTTTATGCAAGTTTGGCGGTTGCTACTTTCAGAACAGTTTCGAAACATTTCTTTTTTAAAAAAGAATCAAAAAGTTTGTTGATGATGACCCCAAAATAGTTGGGAAAAGTCTGGATGGTTTAAATAATTTCTTGATGAATACATCCTATATTCCCTAGCTTACAAATTTGACAGAAAAATGTCCTAATTACAACAGCATGATCACCCCAAAGAGGAAAATATAACAGACAACCTTAAAGCTGGAAGTCTCATGCCCACACCACAATAAAGACAGATATCGGAAAAGGAAACATGCACGACAGTCAAAAGAAGACAGGTAACGAAGGAAAGGCAATTACCTAGCATCATGTAAATTTGATATCACCTACTCCCAATGCCATCCTGCTATTTCTACTCATTGAAGGCTCACATTGAATCTCATCAATCATCACCTCTACTGTTACACCTTGTGCCCACATGAAGGGCCACCTTTAACCTCCATGCCTCATCCCCCAACCTCCTTATAATCAAGGTTGGGTATCCTCCCCAATTCATATGATCATGAAAGGTTATCAGGTTAGTGGTGTCATCCATATCCACGTACAAACTCCCATATTTGTCATCTTTAAAACCTTCATGTTGAACTTATTAGGGTCCTTTGACCCATTCCCACGTATCTGTTCTTAGCTACCGGAAAAGGTGTTTCTTCAACTTGGAAGTGGTAATGTTCAAGTTTACACAGTCTCTGTTTAGAAATTTGAAGTAAATATCAACTTTGTTGGCTTGGTGCTACCATTTAACAACCAAACCACCTTTATATGATCTCATCTGACAGGAAATGAAGGGCATACACAAAAAATTGTCAATTGAGGCAAAAAATGCTTGAGTTTGATTGCTCCTAATAACTTGAAAACTACAAATTCTTACTTTGGACCTTGGAAAAAAATATGACCATAAAAGAACCGAGAAAATAGCACAACCCATGATTTTGCAGATCATATTGTTCCTTCATCTCTACTAATCATACAAACTGAGTTCTTTTTTAACTATACAATGACAAATGATTTGTCCACGTTTGACTCAAAAAGAATCCAAAGTAAGGCACTCAACCTTTTCCTACTCATTTTCATGTATATATGGACCAAACACATTTTATTAAAGAAGCTTGAAATATTACCTGACAAAGTCTAGTACATGAAAATTCTCTAAATGAAAGTCAAGCAAATATTGGATATGTACTGTCCTAACCATAAACCACACCTTTTCCACTAGATGCCGACTCCCTTATGAACACGGACAAAACTTGGACCCAAATAACCTGTTTATGCCTCCCAAGTTGCTATTTTGCTTCAGGATACCATACTTAATAGAAAGAATTTCTTTTGATCAAGGTCCGTCGTACCGACGTATCGGTGGGCGCCGGTACTGGTTTGGACCGCTACGGACCGATGCCAAATCGGTACCACTGGTTCGGCTTGGTTTACGCATTCAAAAGCTCCAAAAAAAATTGGAACCAATATGGGCCAGTACGGCACGGGCCGGTACCGACCGGTACGAGCCGGTACCGGTTTTTAACACTGAACCGGACCGGTCAGAGCCGGTACCGATTCAGTACGGGCTGAACCGGCCTGTACGTACCGATTCAGTACGGGCTGAACCGGCCTGTACAGGCCGGTTCAGCATTCCTTGGTTTTGATGAACTAATCTCCTCTGACTAACAAAGCATCACCACCTTTGCCTCAAAAAACATTACTATAGGTACAAATTTCTTACACCAATTTGCCCAAGACTCTCTAGCATCAAATGAAACTGACATTTCATAGTGGCCCTAAAGCACCCCCCCCCCCCTCTCCCAAAAAAAAGAAAAAGAAGAAAATACTCATTACGCTTCCATGTGGCAACAAAATATGAACAACAAATAATTTTGTAAAAACAAAGCACAATATTGATGTCACTCCCTAAGTTTATCCACTTTGGGTTACATTACCAGAGATCCAACTAACTATTCCAATCTCTGTCATGCCCATTTCATGCTACATGCCCTCTGCAGTATTCAATATTTTGATCCATACTTAATGCAACAGTATAACTCTAGTTGCAATAATTTATGATAACCACATAACACTAAAGGAATGCATGTTCACATTGTTTATCTTAGTTTCAAGAAATTAAGCGCACCAACTTATTTAATAGAAGCAAAGGAGTGAAAGAGTGACTTTATGGGTTATCTTTGTCAACAGGAAATTCATGAAAAAATGGCTCTCAGGAAATCTATGATTTCTCAACAGTAGTTCATATGCTTGTGATTGTTCTGAGACATATACTCCACATTACTAATAGCATCCTGCATAAGTACCTTGCTTACCACCCAATCAGAAATCCTCATTTATGCTTTCACATATTACAACACCTCCATGAAAATAACCTCTTAGCTATATATATCATGCCATTAAATAGATCACCTAGAAAAGAACATCTTTAAAAAGTTAAGAAATAAGATGAAAGATTCACAAATCCAACAAATCAGCAGTTTATATTTTCAACACAAAGCAAAACTATCCAACAATTTCAAACTACTACTAGAAAAATAGCAGGATTAACAGCGACTCCATTTATGTGATTGACAAAAAAAGAGCAAAAAGGAAGAGCAAGAAATATCAAAGAAAGATCACAATTATCAACGGATAACAACAAAGCAAATTATTGCATCCTCCTGTACCATCAAATTTGAGCTCCAAGGGGTTTCAAGGTTTTATTTATTTATTTAATTATTAAGACAGGTAGCTAAACAAAGAACAGTGAAGTCCACTAGATGTCAAGTTTTCTGCACACAAGAGACTGAATTAGACAATGTAAATAGCAGCATGTTGACCTCTATTTGTGCTGTAGCTTTTGATTTTTGGCATTCTTTAAATGCCGTTCTTTCAGGTGGTGGTTTACACATGTTGGGAGTCAGATTTTAGATGGCTATCTTTTCTTTTCAGGTGCTTACTCCTTGACAGTTTGGTTGGATTCAGTTGGCTGCTAACAGATGTTTCGCTTACAGGGAATAATTTTGGTCAGAATTAACAGCAAGCAGATCAAATTGGTCAGAAATATGGCTATTGGCTGGTGAGCTCAGCATCATCAAATTCCAAATGAGAAACTTGGTAATACCAGCAACTGCGGTTAGGTTCAATGATATCATGCCACAGGAACTTCACTATGCCTTCTAATTCAGATACAGAAGATAATTTGGTGGGTAAGTTTCAAATCACATTTTTGGTAAGCGTAAGTTTCAAATCCATCACAAAAGCTTAGATGTTGGAATAAAAGTAGATCAGGATGACATCATATTGATTAAAAAGTCTTGTTAAAAAAATTGAAAAGGGCTTGATATAGAACAGGAGTCAAGGTAAGGCAGATGTTGATTGAAAGTGGAATTGAATGAGATCATTGTTAAAGAAGAATTATCATGAAAGCAAAAAGCTTGAATCAATAGGTTAAAGTCTGGGAACAAGAATATTGAATTTTTTTCCACACTTGTGCTAGAAACAGAAAAAGGAAAAGATACAATATATTCCATTCAATCTCCAGCTAACACCAGTGGATAACGATCCAAAGAAGGCTGTTTATGACTAGTATGCTGAACCTATTGAGTCTGAAGATCCAAATTTGGTGTCTGCATGTAACAGAGTTAATTGGAAAGCCTATGTAAAATAATAGAGTGAATTGGAAAGAAAACCAATGGGATCCTCTGTATAATTCATTTCAGGAAAGCCTATAATAGAGTTAATTGGAATTTTCTTGTTGGATCCTCTAAAGGATAGAGGTTCTGTGGATAATTTGTGCAACTGGTCTAGAGTTTGTCTTTCAACTAGCAGATCAGTTAACTTTTGAATGGGAAAATTTGGCAAGTGAAGTTTTAGTAAAAGAGGACTAAAGCAAGGTGGTCCTCTTTCAATGTACACCTCCGTCCTTCTGGGTGGAATATTAGGAAGAGTTTATGAAAAAGCTGATGAAAAATGGTTCGTTAAAGGTTTGGAGCCAACGGGTATAAATGGAGGAATATGGAAAACCCTTCATGCATATGATTGTTTTAATCACACCTAGCCGTATGGTCCTAAATTGCCTAGTTCCGGGTGTACCAAACCAAACCAACAGAGAACCGGATGGTTCACCTTGTCAGCTCGGTAAATAGGCCAAACTCCCGCTGCTAGATTAAAGTCCTCTCTCCACGGTTCAAATCCTGGTTTGTTTATAAACCACCCCCTCCCCCTAGCTGGTGATCGGCCCCCCTCCCCCCGGCTGGTGATCGGCCCACCTCCCCGACATTTTTCTCTCTCTCTCTCTCTCGCTCCACTAGGGTTAGGGTTAGAGTTTTCCACATAGTCGGTAACTCCAAACAGGTCAGATCAATTTTGAAAAAAGTGAATTTATGTATTTGGGGTCTCAAGAAGGAAGGGGTCGCTCGGCTAGAAGCATTTTGGGTAGTCTGGAAGCTCTTATGTTTTATCCGGTATTTAGCTTTCTGAGTTAAGAAGAAGGGACCTTTCCAAATTGATAAGATTGACAAACAAGACATATAAATAGCTTGCAATTTGGAAAGGCAAACTTTATCTATGAAGACCAGTTTAATTTAGTTAATGCATTATCATCCCCTATATCTACCATCTGGATGACAGCTGTGAAACTACCTAAATGAGTAACTAACAAAATAGATTAGCTCATAAGAGCTTTCCTTTAGAAAGGAAAATAAAAGAATAATGGTGGAGCTTTTTTATTGAATTAGGAAGAGGTTTTTAAGAATAAATCTGGTTACTTAGGGATCAAAGACCTGCAACTGTAGATGACTTTGCTGGTTAAATGGAAAGGAAGTTCTTCAGTGATAATAATAGGCCTTGTGTTTCTGTTGTCAAGCAACATTACTAGTCTTGCATATCTCACTCTTCAAATTAAAAATATATACAAAGCAATGGATATCACTTTTCAAATTAAACTTATATTTAATAATTGCCTCCCTAATCTGGAAAAGTATATTGAAGGTCCAAAATATTTTCAAGGTTGGCGGAAGGTTCATTTGGAGTGATTGTAAGAGTATAAACCTTCTTCAAACACTTGGTTAGAAGAGTTACGATTAAATTGCTTATTTCCTTAACTCTTTGATTTGACTGTTAGGAAATAAATCAAGATGGCAGATGACTGGATTTCTCCTGAAAACAATAACTGGAATGCTGAATTCAGAACTCAGAGTGATGTGATTAGCTAGGGATGGAGTAAATTTGGGTTGTTCTCCTGCATTTGCTACACAGTTCTAAAATAATGGAGGTATTCTTTCAGCTGTCGCTAAAAGTTTTATATGGCTACTGCATAAGATAACACACCCTCATGGCTCAAAACTTTGCAAAAGGAATTTGTCTGCTCATCAGTTTTCGTTCTTTGCAACTCTCATCAAGAAACCAAATTTTCTTTTCTAATCTGCTTGTGGACCAAATCCATCTGATTTAATTCCTAAGGAAATTGGACATTCATTTTCTTCTTGATGATATTTTTTGACTTCTGGACTACTTGGAGAAAATCAGCACTCACAGAAGACTGGTTGTTTGGCTGGGACTCACTTTCTGCTATTGGTCACCGTACAATCTGGTTAGAAAGAATTGCTCTCTTATCTTTCCTTCTTCTTCCTTGCATCTTTCCTCCTATCCACTTTCTCTCCCCTTTTCTTCTGTCTCTTAATGTATTTTATTCCCTTCTTTCTTTTTTCTTTTAATGAAGTGATGAGCTTGCCTAATTTTTTCTCAAGAAACAAGCAATAAAATACCAACTCATATCGGACATAACACGAATTAAAGCAGAATTGCTTGCTACTTAACGTACCACAGCATCAAAAAAATTCAGCAAATGGAGCAGTTTGGAGTATACAAAAAATACTTCAAAATGGCGCTTAAAAATATCATAGTTTTGAAGTATATTATAAACATAAATCCAACAATCCAGCATAACCCTTCAGAATCGCTCAAAATCCCAAATTAAGAAACATAAAAAGAGAAAACCATCCAAGAATGAGTTCAAAAAAACAAAAAAAACACAAAATTTAATCGGATAACCTACAATCCAAATGAGAGATATTTAGTGAAAAAAAAAAAAAAATATATATATATATATATATATATAAAAGCTCACCTTCGAGCTCGAGAGAGAGCGAAAGCGACCCCAAGGAGGGCCGAGCTTATCACCCGAGGCAGGGTAACGGATAGACGATGGCGACCAGCGGTGGCGATGGGCGGTGTTGACGGCCGTCTACTCGCGAGAAGAGAGAGAAGGAAGGGGGGGTAGCGCTTGAGTTAAGGCAAATTCGTACCCAAAAGTGAAACCCAGCACAGTACATATGTATGACGGTATGAATGTATATAAATTTTTTCTTTCCAGTTATAAAAAAAATCAAACAATGATCCCAAGAAAAACTAACTTTTGATGTAGGGCAATTTTTTGCCTTTTTTCATATCTCATTTTTGATGATCGACAATTGATGTAGTAGTATTTTTTATGCATCCTGCAAATTAAAAAATATTTTAAATGTGTGATAAAATAAATTATTGATCTTTAATTACTACCCCAAACCCAACCAATACCTTTTTTTTTTTTTAGGTATGACATTGGGCATGGGCATAGATTTTAATTAATTTTGGGTTTCACTTTAGATTTGGTATGGATATAATCAAATTTAATCCAAACCTGATGATCCATTGGGACTCCTACTTTGAGGTAAGGATGATTACTTCAAAACTGTTATAAGCTATTTCCATTATAACAGCACATGCTATCAAGTTTAGTTGGGTTCGGATGCCTCTAGATTGCAAACATCTTTGTTCTTCCAAAATTATCGAAATATCAGTTCTCATCCTTTCTTCAAAACTTCATGAACGGCATAATCTTAGAATGTAATTAATTGGTTTTGTAAGAAATATAAGTAATATAAAAATAAAATTATATATTATACATTGAGAATTTAGGTTTTAAAAACATAAACATGTAAACTGTAGCCAACTTTCTGTCTTAACTCCATACAAAAGTTGGAAATTTTTCCTACTTGGTAATACCCGTAACTAAATTTCTCCACGCAACAAAATCCTACTTTAATCTTGATGTACTGCTCTTAATTCAAGGTCTATTATTAGTGAATCCTCTGCCAATTTTTCTGTTGATTCTAATCTCTCTCTCCATGCAATCCAAACTCTAATTTTGAAAAAACTTAAACTTTGTCAATCCTTACCCCTTGAATACTAGCTATTTAACAATTAGTTGTTAATATTTTCTAAAATTTAAAATCTAGGTAAAATATCTTAAACCATGTGCATTTGCATGTTTATAATTAGTTTTTATAAATATAGAAAATAAAAAACAAACCCAACTTCTAATCTTTGATGGTAGCCATGATGATGTCATGGTGATAGTAGCAATTGCCAAGACTAAAGGTGGTGGATGCAACTAGGAGTGCAATTGAGCTAAGTCGAGTCGAATAGCTAGAAACTCGAGCTCGATTCGATTCAAAATACTTAAACTCAAAATTTGACTCGAGATCAATTGAGCCTTAATATTTAAGCTCAAGCTCAACTCGATAAAAAAAAAAAATTACTCGAGATCGACTTGACTTTACTTGAATATCTTTTTAGCCATACTCGAGTTCGAGCTTGAATTCGAGTCTCGGTCATAATTTGAAAAGATAAGGATTACTATGCAAATATGGAAGAATTTAGGGACTTATCTGTAAACCTATAATACTAAAATTGGTCATAATGTATGTTAGATGCACATGGCTAGATTTTCTCTCATTAGTTGGTTTGGAAGTTAAACATGAATATTTCCTTAGAAATGTTAGAATCCCTTCTTTTATAGAAGTCTAACATATTTTATCCCCTCCAAGAGAGAAATCATTTAGGGCTCATTTGATTCGCAGGAAGCATTTTCCCTCCTAAGAATATGATTTTTGAGAAGTAGATTCCTAGGAAGAGGATGTCTAGAAAAGTACTTTTGGCATGTTTGGTTGACCATGGAAAAGTGATAGATTTCCAAAGTGCTTATGTTTGGTTGACCATCCACTTTCCTGGAAAAGTTATATATAATTCCTATTATACCCTTAATAAAAATTAGATTTTTAATACCTCTTTAATGCTTATTTAATGCTGAAGGGTCTTTTTGAAAAAAAATAAAAATGGAGTGATTCCTACCTCATGGAAAAGTAACTTTTTTCCATATTTTTCATGGAAGAGACTTTTTCATGAAATGTGGGAATCATATTCCCATGGGAATACAACTTTCTCATCTCTCTCATTTGAAAACTCCAACCAAACAAGAGGCATCTCATTACTTTCCCGTTGACCATACTTTCCCCCCTTATTTTCCCGCGAACCAAACGAGCCCTTAGGATTTTCATAACAATATCTTGGATAGGGTCTAATTAGGATTATTTTTCGGAAAGGCAAAGTGGGCCATTTTTATGTTCTGTATTTTCATTTTTATATTCCTCTTTTTAAAAATCTAATGCCAAAAATATCGAAAATATTATGTTTTATTATTACAAGTAGAAAAGTGAAAATGATGCCAAGCACAATCTAAACTATCGATTCTAGATCAAACTGGATTAGGTTCATAAAAATCAAACTTGCACTCCAGTATAATATATAACAAGATACAGCGGGGTTTGAGACAAAGTTTTAGCAAACCTAGATCTTGACTAAAAAGTTCCACGAGTTTATGTTATCTAAATATAAATAAGATATAAACTTAAGTCGACTCCTTCGGTACCAAGATCTATGACTCACCTTACAAGACTCTTGATCTGTATATATTTGATGGGGTCTAGGCTATAACCATAATTTTACCCCTAAAATTATGGTTACCCCTAAAATCCCAAGGTGGAGGTGATAGAGAGCCTTCATGGAGAACCAATATGTGAGAGGGTGAAGAGGAAGAAAAGTGGCACCATGTGATTAAATTTCTCCGATGCCCCTCAGATTTATATATATTTTATGATTATTTTTGTTTAAAATGGTTTAAATTTTAAAACACTCATATTTAATAATCCGATGTTTGGATATTTAAGTGCAAGTAGATGTACATTTATGGAAGTTCATTTGTTCCAACCATTGAGGCTATCATAGGCCTCTCTGAAGGGTTACCTAAATCTTACCTATATAAAGACTCTAGAGGTCCATTTGCGAGCTCTTCTGTTTCTACTTCCTCTTTCTCTGGCTCTCTTTCTACTCTTTATCTCCACATTCTAGGCAACTACAGAAATCCTTTGGATCACACCATCGTGCTGGTGATGGGAAGTTTTTGGCTAAATTAGATTTGGAGCAACTTAAGGATGATCTCAGTGGACACCTGCTGGTGGCGGCAAATATATTTTAAGGGCAATGGTCCTGCATGCCTCTTTCCAACACGCCTTTCTATTTTTCTTGCATAATTTATGTTTGCAAATTATTTCAATTGTATGATATTTTTAAATGATTTCAATTATTTGCAAATATTTTAAAATAGTTTCCAACACTCTTTAATTGTTATATAATTATAATCATGGATTACTGGATCAAGGCTTCAGTTAATTTTGTTTTCCATTTCTTTGAATAAATTAAATGTTACAACAAGCTTGAACCAAGCTTGATTGAAGCTTGAGTTGATTTAACTAAAAAACAACTATCTCAACTAAAAAATATGCATTTAACTGTGTCAGCTTGTTGTGATAGATGTGGTGACTAATTACAAAGGGAGAGAGATAAAGCTGATGAATGGCCTTATGTCCTTTCAGGTGACAGGTCCAAAACCTGCTGAAAGGTCAAACAAGTGAAGCAAAGCATGATAGCATCATGGAAATTTCATCCTTTAACTTAAAAAGATAAGCTAAGCATGCACTTTGGTCACATGAGATGACAAAAGTTTCTTGAATTTCATATAAAATAAGGGGACGGGGAGAACAACAGAAACATACAATGTGGTTGAATATTACAGCAATGCTTCTCCATATACTTTGCGACAGCAACTAGTGAAGTCCAGTATCAAGTCATTGCGGCATTTAAGATAACAAGACCAGACAAGGGTAGTATTCTCATCATCCATAAGGTTGTTTAGGTATCCCATGCTTGCACTTCCATTAAAGTAGCAGTTGGTCCGAGCAAACCCGATCTGTATGTTTACTTCACATGTATGCGTATGCTTCTTGCGTAACCGTCAGCTAACAAAAATAAGCATGTCTGAACTTCAATCAGAAAGATTCCTTCAGATCCGCCTTCAAATAACCTACTTCAATGTCAGTTGAGCATTCCTCAGCAGTTAGTGGAGGAAGCTGCTTAGTCTTTCTCTTCAGGTTATGCTTGTGCCATTCAGATTTGAAGTGCTCCCTATAATGTTTTGCGTCTCCCACAACTGCATCACAAGTACTATCTGTTCTGCTTGACCTTTTCTTGACCACTTCTATTTTCACTAGAAATGTTCTGTTTCTGTAATCTCTCACTTATTTGGACCAAGGTATCTGATTCCTTGGTGGACTTTGAGGGAAGGTCTTCAGTATCATCATACTGGTCTACATGAGCATCCCCCACCACATGCAAAGACTAGGTTCCATTAAACAAACCTGCACTATAATCATGTATAAAACTAGAAATTAGAAGTTAAAATTCTAATGTTTGTGCACACCTCCAAATGTATATATATATATATGCATGGGTGTTTGTACGTATGTATATGAATGTATTCATTTATATGTGCAATTATATAGATAGACATGCACACATGCTGCAACTATCAAATCCAGTCAACAAGCATAGGGTTTGATTTGTTGATACTGATCATATTGCAAAACCATAAAATCATGTCTCATAAATTTAGGTTAGCTTCATGAATGATTATTTATCAAGAATTCATACAAGGGGTTACCTCTCGCTATTGCAAGTATTTCCAAATCATATTTTACTACTTGCATTTTCATTAGCTACATCTTCACCTCTAATTATCTAATCCTTCAACATAAATACGAGCATCTCTTCTTACCTAGGTGTATAAACAATATGTTTTGAAGATTGAAGAGAATGAAGTTTTGGAAAAATATTCAATATCTACATTAATTCCCTGTGCGAGGCTCTGGGTCTGGTTCGTGACCTGCTCCACACCAACTCTAATCATGATCACTTGTGTTGTCGATTGTGCATCCAAATCCATCCTTTGTAATACAATTTGAATTAGAACTCAAACAAGAGTCAAATTTTCCAGCAACCAATACGTTTCATAACTTTGCAAAACCCTAATGGATCCTCTTTTGTATATTGTCCCATATCAAATATTATGTAGAACAACCAAGGGGAAGACTCTATGCACTCCTAAGATACACTAGCCAAGCAGACAACGAAATTGATCAAATCGGAAACTAACTTAATCAAGGAAACACATATGATCTGATAAGATTCTTCCCTTCTACGTAAATACAGAAGTGCCTAATATATGATCTAATCTAATGCAAGAAAGGTTAAATATAATGCATTCAATGAGCAGGGGGCTGAGATTGAATTCAACTATTTCAGCAATAAAGCTAACAATCTACAGCAAAGAACCCTAGGAAGGATCAAGACCTAGAAGATTATCATAACAATAGATTGAGTTCAATTTTAAAGGTTCCTCCAAGCAATATGAGATGCTTTTCACACCTATCAGCAAAATTGTAAGAATTTCCACAATTAATGTTGGGAGCATTTGCAACTCTTTTATGACAATCCACAACCCGGTAACCTAGAATTTCCAAAATTGTAAGACCTAGATTGAGTTCAATTCCGTTCTGTAGCCGCCGCCGAGGAGATCGACATGTCCTCCCGAACCCGTCGGGAGGTTGAAGAAGACGTCAAGGTAACGGGTAAGTTCTAAACCCGTTACCCACAACCCGGTAACCTGGGTCCAAAACCCAAAAAAAAAAAAGTGCACGTGATCTGCATGTGCTGGAGATAACGGGTATCGGAGCGGGTTGCGACTGAAAACCCGAACCCGATAACCCGAAACCGTAAAGGGTAAAAAAAAAAAGAAGGGAAAACCCTTACCTCTGTTCATCGTCCCGATCGGCCGCCGCTTCTTCTTCCGCCGCGCCGCCCACACGTCGGGAACACCGTCGCCTCGGCTTGCGTCCGCCATCGCCACCCAAGCGCCGCCGCTCCACGCCGACTTGCCGCCACATCGCCTTCGCCGTCGCCGAGCATCTCCTTCCCCGTGATGGCTGATGATTGTGGTAAGCTAGGAAGGCCTATTTTTCTTCTTATATTCCCTTTTCCCCACAATTAGTCCAAGACAGATCTAATTAATAACAAGATAGGAATCAGATGTACTTCTTAATTCAGATGCAAGCTTCAATAAGCAATCCATCTCTATTGTGGATCTACATTAATAAGTTCACCACTATTTTATTAGGAAGATAAATCCTTCAACTCTGAAGAAATGACAGAGTCTTTTAAGTTGATTTTCATTTCTCAGGAAGTCTCAATAACAAAAGGACCAGCATTTTCCAATACGGCAATTACTACACAATTGAAATAGCGAGAACTGATAAAACTCCAAGACAAGCAAAACGAGAACTCCTACTCCAAAAAAGTTGCATAAGACATAAGTAGAATAGAAGAATACATACAGAACCCTAACTCTCAAAGGAAATTGTGTTTAAAAGATTAAAAAAAATAACATCTTGCTAAAACTACTACATTTAGCAGCATGATAGAAATTTGGAATTTTTTGTTATGGATAACAAGCAAAGTACCTGTTTCTTTGAGCTGGTATGAGGATCCACTGCAAAATGAATTTCATGCATAAGCCTCTCGATCATACTGATTGTATAAGGGCACTGAGTTTCTGGATTGATAGTCTTCTGCATAACAATTGCTGCAATATCCCGGAACTGACTTGATAGCTGGGACTCTCTCTCTTTCCCAGCAACTTGAAGCTCTCCTTTCTCCAGAATCTGATATCCATATAAATCAGCAAAGCAAAACTATTTCTAGTAATTTGCAGAAAAGTATATTTCAGTTCCTAGTAAAATTAACCAAAGATCTTACAAATTTGAGAGACTTATAAACAAGCTACAGGAAAATGAAGACATCATACTTTTAAACTAGTCAATCCATCAAAGAATCGAAGTACTATTGAAAAAGAAAAATCATAGCAAAATGAAGATATTACAGATTTTCACTAATCAATCTGTCAAACAGTAACAATATACTATTGATAGAAGGAAAAACATAACATTGCTGCCCCACCAAGTTTTGGAAGGAAAGACAATCCATGAGTAGCTGGAATCCAAAGATATACCATTCACCAAGTTGAGATTCCTGTCGACATTTGTTGCATCTGTTTCAAGCAAATAATCTTATATAATTCATCTGTAAATTGCAGATTTGTGGCAATAGGTGCCACATCAAACTGAGGACTGAAATGGCTGTGAGAGAATTCTTTTAACCAAAACTATCTGGTTATCCATTTGTAGTAATCAGATTACAACAGAAGATAAGAAAAAAATTATCAGCACGCAAGAATGTCTTTATTGACAACTAACTGACCTCCAAGCATATTTTTGATGGATCATTAGTGCCAAAAGTTGAATCAAATCCTTTGATTTTGCAAGAATTCCTTTAGAAACATTTGAGTAAACAGTATGTGACTGCAAGACTTCATCCAAATCTTTTTCTCTGCATTAGATATTGATAAAAATTGTAAACAGTATGGGGCAGGACGTCATCCAAATCTTTTTCTCTGCATCAGTTATTGATAAAAATTATCATCAAGTGCTAATCAACAGTTCCAACTCCAGCAATGGTAAAAAGTAGTAAAAGGACAAACTTAGACCTCCCCCAACACAGATGTTTTTGAGGAAATAGTCGAATATGATAGGCACTAAACACATAGAAGTTCAAAAAGATAAAAGAACTAAAATACACTTATGATGGATAAAGTGCATTCTGAGACTAGACAGACAGGTTACTATAATTTTCCACCAATGCATTTAAATCATTTCGAAAATCAACAGCTAGGATTTCAATAGTGCAATTAACACATAAGAATAGATGACCATGACATCCCTGTTGGCATATACTCTAACGGCTGAAACCAGCAATGTGTTGCATTGCCAAATG